>NC_140592.1:326952572-327095072 GCF_964204655.1 Triturus cristatus | reverse complement strand
CAGGGCACCCGCATAACTGGCCAATTCAGGGGTGCGTCGCAGGCGAACCCAAAAGAGCAATGGGCGCAGTCTTGCTATGTCCCTAATGGAACGTTGCCCCAAATCCAAACGGAGCGGTAACAAGGGGGTGGGGGGGGGGGGGGGGGAGGGAAACCAGACCTCTTAGAAAATGGTTCTCAGATTTCTCCAGGTCGCTGGTATTCTCAAACCCCCATAACTCTGCCCCATAAAGAGCTGATGGTAGAGCCTTCCCGTCATATACCTCAAGGGCTGCCGCTACTGGTCTACTTAAAGAGAGCCGCTGTTTCCTTAATATAGCACCCGGCACCCTCTTGTGGTTAAGAGTCATTTTGGCTAGATGTTCATTCCATTGCATCGACTTGGTGACCCTGATGCCTAGATAGTCGAAGGAATCAACTAATGGCATTCCATTTAGGGAAAAGCCATTCCTGAAGTGTTTGGATGGTGCCAAGGTCATAAGCTTTGTTTTAGAGGTGTTGATTACAAGGCCCCTTGCATCACAAAACTGACTAAACCTGACAAGCAGCTTTTGAAGGCCGCTAGAGCTTTTAGACATCAAAAGGGTATCGTCAGCATAAAGAAGGGTTGGAGTTTTTTCCCCTGCCAGCACGGGGGCATCTGATGGGTCCTCTCTCAGATAGTCAACCACCCCATTTATGAAGAGAGAGAACAGAGTTGGAGCCAGCACGCATCCCTGGCGGACTCCCCTGTCAACAGACACCCTATCTGTCAAATGACCCTGGTTGCCCCACCTGATTTTTGCAAAGTTCCCCTCATGAAGGCGCTTGACTATATTTAGGATCAAAGGTGGAAATCCCAGGTCGGACAGCACCGACCAGAGTTTGGAGCGAGGGACCAGGTCGAATGCGGTTTTAAGGTCGATGAAGGCCAAGTATAGACTGCCTTTCCCTATAACGACCACTTTCCAGTAGATCGTAAAGAATCGGAAGACCTGGTCCATCGTGCCAACCCCAAGTCTGAAGCCTGCCTGGAAATGTGATAGGACCTTGACATCATCCATCCATGACCTAACCCTCATCAGGAGGACCCTACCAACCACCTTCGGTATTATGTCGATTAAACTTATCGGCCTGTAGTTGGCGGGATCCTCCCTACTCCCCTTCTTAAATATGGGTACCACTTCGGCACCTTTCCAGGAATCCGGGACAGGATGACCTCTAGCAATTAGATTCAAAATGAGCAGAATAGCATTAGCCCATGGTTTAGGATCGTGGAGGAGGAGATCACCGGGTATGCTATCGGGGCCTGCCGCCTTCCCAGGTAATAGCCCCGAAATGGCTGGAAGGACCTCGTTGAGCTTGAAGAGGTCGGATGCACTGTCGGATACAAAAAGTTCATCTATAGAGGGGTCCTCGGAGAGTGGAGTGGACATATCGCCATTAGATTGGGACTGGCCGGTAGCCTCACTATACAATTCGGAGAAGTGTGCATGTCACTGTTGGGCCGTAATGTGATTGGGGATTGGATCGCCACCCATACGGCTGCCTGTGTCAATGAGACCCCAAAACAGCGTAGCATCCTTCAAGAGGGAGGCAGATTTAGGCTCCTGCCAATGCACTTCCTCCCAGGAACGCTTGGCTGTCTCGATTGACCTAGCGTACTCTTTTCTGGCAACTCTAACAAGAGGCATGTTTTCACTTTGAAGAGCTATGGATAGCATTTGTCTCTTCTCCCTGCAAGCCCTCGAATACCATAGGGTAGACGCCTTAGGGCGTGAATTGTAGGTCAAGGGCTCAGATATAATGAAGAGCGAGCTCATTTTTCCAATGAAATCTACATAGTGTTTTGTAAGGAAAAAATTCTGCGCACCCATAGGGGGCTCTTGGGGTAGATCGAGCTCCAGAGATAACTGCTCTACCAGAGCTCTTGTTTTGGACAATAAGTCCTCGTCCTGAAAGACCCTGTGCCACTTTAGGCGACGATTGCAGTGGGAAGGCACTACCTCTTTTGTAGACATATTTGTTACAGTGGCAGCTTTGGAAGCTGACCAGATGTTACGTATTATCATACAAAGCGGATTGTGGTCACTGTCCTGGGTAGGTAGAATTTCCATATCCTCTAAAGCGTGCCAAAGTCGTATGTCCAGCAGGATATAGTCTATCCTTGACGGGCAGCTGGATCTGTTATATGCATTAGCCCCGCTTAAGTCAGAGCGTGATCTACCATTTACGGCTCTGAGGTTATGTTCCAATGTGAGTGCGCTCAGTTATATAGCCCTTTGCGTCCACTTCTTGATTGGGGTTATGCTGAGTGGGGGGATATCAAATTTAGTGTCCTGCTTCTCAGTGCCCAAAACGTCCTCGAAACGGAGAGGTTCGTAGGTACAGTTGAAGTCCCCTGCAACAATGATTACTAAGTTAGGGTTAAGGTTAGACAACTCTCTGTCTAGTATAGCTAAAGTTGACGAGAGTTGAGCCCCAGGAGACCCTCTGGCGTAGACATTAAATATTTCCAGATTAAGACCTTTTTCAAAACCTTTCACCGACAGATGTAAAATGTCGTCAGAAGGAGTAGTGATGGTGACTGAGGACCAGTTTAAAGAGATATTTAACCAGATGTGCAACCCCCCCGCTGGTCGGCCTTTCCCTGATCTTAAGGCTGGGATGGAGTAAGTACTAAACCCAGGTTTGTAAAGGGGAACCAGACTCCAGGTTTCTTGAAACAAGCAGTTGTCTTGACCATCTATAAATGTGTTCCACTCTGGGATCAGCAATTTTTTCTGGAGGCCAGCAATATTCCAAGAAAGGAAACGTAATGACCCTTGGAAATTGGCCACAGTTCCAGTAACTCCCACACTTAAAAGCCTGTTGGAATCAACCAGTGTGCTCCCCCGCTCAGCTTGCTTTTCCCACCAGACGTTTGGACATGGGGCTGTTGCATCATTTCTCCCCCTCTGATTATTTATCGAGTCCCCAGGGGCTAAAGATTGACTATTATCCAGTCAGTCCACCAAGTTTAGACCGGACTCCTTAGTGCCCCCATCTTGTGACCATAGTGGAGATTTGCAAAATTGAATGGCAGAGGAACCTGGGGGGGAAGTACGGAGTTCAAGTGACACCAGGTTTTCAGCTATTTCAGCGTTAATTATCTTAATCTCTATACAATCAGTCCTTGAACCAACTTTTTTAATCCTCGTTACATTAGCCACGTCCTCCCTTATGACTGACCTGCATCCCCTCACGTGTCTTGTTCAGTGAATTACTTTGTTGTGTAACGATTCTTGGCTTTCAAAACAGTGAGGGCTCAAAAGTTTAGGGACCTTGGTCATGTAGATTGTAGAGATAGGGCCCCTTGTTGTTATATTGCCCCTATTGGTCTCACAGAAGGGCCGACCAAACTGCTCTTCCCAAATCATGGCAGTGCTGGCTGGTTTAGCTCCAGTGGGGGGCCGATCTCGTACATTACTTCTGCTACCCATTCCTAGGCCCAGGTCCATATGTGGAGTAAAGTGACTATGCGGTATAGAGGTGACGATGGGGAGCTGGGCTAGAGACCCTTGGCCTTGTGCTGATCCGCACCCTTCCTTCCCAAAACATTTTCCCCTCGATTCCTGATTTAAACTGATACTAGTCAGTGCGGGGGGAGGGGGTACTGGGGCCGAAGGACTATTCCCAAGCAAGACCACCTTCTCCCTCAACGAAGCCAATTCTCGTTCAAGGAGACCTACTCTCAGTCGTAGAACGTCATACTGAGAGCCGCAATGGCAGCATGGCGAAGGACTGGCAGAGGGCTTGGCCTTACCTACCTTACAAGGGGTGGGCATTAAACTATCCTCAACACAGGAATCTAAAACATCGTATCTATTTGAACAAGGGAGATGGACAGACACAAGTTCACTAATAGCATTCGTAGAATCACTTGGGCCTGTCATTTGATGTGGAGATAGAGGCCCTTGGGTGCCCTCCACGGGGGTGTAGGACTCGTGGGTGCTATAGTTTTTAGATGTTTTCCTGTTAAACATAGCTGGAACGACTCTGTCCTGTGAAAGAGGTGGTGCTTGTACATCCGCAGGCCGATTCCCATCCGCAACTCCCAAGGTGTCAATGGTAGTACCCAAGATGCTCTTGCAATCATCCACAATGCCCTCGATCCTTGTTAGGACACAATTGGATGCGGCGTGAGAACGTTTTTTTGATTTTCTCCCCCTTTTACTCAGGAGTGGGCCCCCACCCTCAGTTAACTTCCTCTTTCCCATAGTTATTAAGCCACTGTTCCACGAGGAAGCTATAAGTCGCACTAAAGGAGAGGGGTGGTTTGGCTGTGTACCTGGCCAAATGAAACCCAACAGTACTTACGGACAGATGCTCGTAGGACAGGGGACAGAGATGTTGCCCAGCCCAGCCTCTTCCGGCCTTTGACGGGCAAGGGCGGGCCTGCCCTTGGCTCGGGCTTGGCCCACGCGCGTCCCGCGCCGCCGTGGGTGTAGGCACTTTTTATGCGCGTGGTACCAGTGGCAGGTCTCCCTAAGCAGCAAGGCAGGCTGGGACCTGGAGTCCCCACAACGGTGTCCGGAGCTGGCAAGGCGCGTCCCGCGCCGCTGTGGATGTAGGTGCTTTTTATGCACGTGGCACCAGTGGCAGGTCTCCCTAGCAGCAAGGCAGGCTGGGACCTGGAGTCCCCACAACGGTGTCCGGAGCTGGCAAGGCGCGTCCCGCGCCGCGGTGGATGTAGGCGCTTTTTATGCGCGTGGCACCAGTGGCAGGTCTCCCTAAGCAGCAAGGCAGGCTGGGACCTGGAGTCCCCACAACGGTGTCCGGAGCTGGCAAGGCGCATCCCCTTCCTGTAGATCGCCCCAGCTGCGGTGGCCACCTCTCCCCGTGCCCCCTCCATGGGGGTGCAAGTGCCGGCGTTCTGCCTCGGCCAGCGCCTAGCAGCTGACTTAGAACTGGTGCGGACCAGGGGAATCCGACTGTTTAATTAAAACAAAGCATTGCGAAGGCCCGAGGCGGATGTTGACGCAATGTGATTTCTGCTTAGTGCTCTGAACGTCATAGTGAAGAAATTCAATGAAGCGCGGGTAAACGGCGGGAGTAACTATGACGGTCTCTGGAGGCAGGCTAAACAAGGTCTTTTGCAGGCCTAGCCTGGGAGTGAGAAATGGCGAGCGGGTATAACTATGACTCTCTTAACCTTTCTCGGTCATAGTGGCCTTTACCAAACTGTGGTCCCGCCGGTCACTGCCTATATAGTACTGGACTCTGCGGAGGGAAGTCTATGGGGTAAGCCCAAAGATGGTCTATCACTGGCCTAGCCTGATAGTGAGAAATGGCGAAGCAAACGAACACATTACCAGATGGGGTAGTTCCTGGTGAAACAAAATCCCGCTAAGATGGCGAAGGAGGCGCTGTCTTTTCACAAAATCGAATACCTCCATACCGGACATGACACACAAACCTAATATCTCAGGCTTCTCAGCTCCAGTGAGGACGGCTTTTGTAGCTATACTCCAGAGTGAGCGTTGTATGAAGCTCGGCTGTTTATGACAAACCATCACCCGCTTCCCAGCTCCAGTGAGGTTGCTTTCATAGTGGCCATACCTCTCGGAGCGAGCGTCGTTGTAAGCAAGGCCGTTTGGCGCTGATGGGCAGCATAATAATAACCCAGAATGAGCCACCGCAAGGTGGTACAAAATAGCCAAATGCCTCGCCATCTAATTAGTGACACGCATAAATGGATGAACGAGATACCCACTGTCCCTACCTCCTATCAAGCGAAACCCCAGCCAAAGGAACGGGCTTGGCAGAATCAGCAGGGAAAGAAGTCCCGTTGAGCTTGACTCTAGCCTGGCACTGTGAAGAGACATGAGAGGTGTAGGATAAGTGGGAGGCCCTCGGGCCGCCGGTGAAATACCACTACTCATCGTTTTATAACTTACCCGGTGAGGCGGTGGTGCGAGCCCCGTGGGGCTGTCGCTTCTGGCTCCAAGCGCCCGGCGCCCGCTGGGCGCAACCCGCTCCGGGGACAGTGGCAGGTGGGGAGTTTGACTGGGGCGGTACACCTGTCAAACGATAACGCAGGTGTCCTAAGGCGAGCTCAGGGAGGACAGAAACCTCCTGCACAGCAGAAGGGCAAAAGCTCGCTTGATCTCGATTTTTAGTATGAATACAGACGGTGAAAGCGGGGCCTCACGATCCTTCTAACTTTTTGGGTTGAGGTGTCAGAAAAGTTACCACAGGGATAACTGGCTTGTAGCGGCCAAGCGTTCACAGCGACGTCGCTTTTTGATCCTTCGATGTCGGCTCTTCCTATCATTGTGAAGCAGAATTCACCAAACGTTGGATTGTTCACCCACTAATAGGGAACGTGAGCTGGGTTTAGACCGTCGTGAGACAGGTTAGTTTTACCCTACTGATGATGTGATGTTGCAATAGTAATCCTGCTCAGTATGAGAGGAACGGCAAGTTCAGACATTTGGTGTATGTGCTTGGCTGAGGAGCCAATGAGGCAAAGCTACCATCTGTGGGATTATGACTGAACGCCTCCAAGTCAGAATCCCCCCTAAACCATAAGGATACCGCAGTGCCGTGGAGCTTCGGTTGGCCTGGGATAGCCGGCCTCTCTCGGGGACCCGGTGCATAGAGCCGCTCGCTTGGGGACCGTAGCGCGGCCAAAAGGTGGCCGCCTCCATCGCACGTAGTGCACCGCATGTTCGTGGGGCACCCGGTGCTAAATCATTTGTAGACGACCTGATTCTGGGTCAGGGTTTTGTAAGTAGCAGAGCAGCCACCTCGCTGCGATCTATTGAAATTCATCCTCTGAGCCAAGCTTTTGTCTCTTTCTCCACCACACCCAGGGGTGGGTCCCTCTGCCACTGGATCGGACGCGGAGGGGGTAACGTGGGTTCGTGGGAGGCTGCCTCCACCACGTGCCCTCCGGCATGGGGGCCTCCCCCTCCCGTTCCTGCCTCACTGAGGTGCGGGGATGGGGGCTACCGTCCCTTGTGGGTCAGCAGGATGACCAGATGGTCTGGGCCAGCCGGGCCTCTCCTTCCCGCTGCCCCAGTCGGACAGGGAGGCGAACAGCAGCCCCGGGAAAGGAGCCTCCCGAGTGGCTGCCTCAGTGCGCCTGGCTACCCCTTGCCGGACTGCAAGGGTGACTGGGTACGGCACCCTCCCAGGCCATCTGGGTGCTGGGTCATCCTGGGCCATCTGGTCGCCTGGCTGAGCGACCAGATGGCCCTGCAGGCTGGGTGACCAGATGGCCGGCCTGCCAGCTGGGCTAACTCCAACTTTTGTCCTTCCCCAAAATTCTGTAAGCCCTAATAGTCGAGAAAAATGGGCTCCCCGGGCAGGCCGTCGGGGCGAGGACGTGGCCTGGGCTTAACCCTCCTTGGTTCCAGCCAAGGGTCTGGGTGCTGGGGACCGGGGGGTCGCCCAGGGCCCGGGGAGGCTCTCCCCGGCCTGGCTAGGGTTCGGAAGCTGGGATCGGACCCGGGGCTTGAGCTCCGTCAAGCAGGCCCTGGGGTGCGGGAGCCCCCCATCCTGCAAGCCAGCCGAGGGTCCGGGCGCTGGGGACTGGGGTCCACCGGGCCCGGGGAGGCTCTCCCCAGCCTGGCTAGGGTTCTGAAGCTGGGACAGGGCCTGGGGCTCGAGCTCCTTCTGGTGGGCCCCGGGGTGTGTGAGCCCCCGTCCTTCAAGCCATCATAGGGTCCGGGCTGCCATCACAGGGTCTGGGCGCTGGTTATGAGGTCCATCAGGGCCCGGGGAGGCTCTCCCCAACCTGGCTAGGGTTCTGAAGCTGGGTCCGGGCCTGGGGCTTGAGCTCCATCCGGCAGGCCCCGGGGTGTGGGAGCCCCCGTCCTGCAAGCCATCAGCCGATGGTCTGGGAATCCCATCGGCGCCCGGGAAGGCTCCCCACGGCCTGGCTAGAGTTTGGAAGCTGTGAGCGGGCCCGGGGCTCGAGCTCCGTCCTAGGTTGCGGGAGTCCCGGTGAGGATTTCCCCAGCCTGGCTGGGCTTGTGCTCTGTCCGGCAGGCCCCGGGGTGCGGGAGCCTCCTATCCTGCAAGCCAGCCGAGGGTCCGGGCGCTGGGGACAGGGGTCCACCGGGGCCTGGGGGGGCTCTCCCCGGCCTGGCTAGGGTTCGGAAGCTGGGACCAGGCCCGGGGCTCGGGGCTCATGCTGCGTCCCAGGGTCCAAGGCTGCAGAGCCCCCCCCGTCCTGAAAGCCAGCCGAGGGTCTGGGCGCTGGTGACAGGGGTCCACCGGGGCCCGGGGAGGCTTTTCCCGGCCTGGCTAGGGTTTGGAAGCTGGGACCGGGCCCTGGGGCTCATGCTGTGTCCGGCGAGCCGCAGGGTGCCGGAACCCCCGTCCTGCAAGCCAGCCGAGGGTCCGGACGCTGGGGAAGGGTGTCCACCGGGGCCCGGGGAGGCTCTCCCCGGCTTGGCTAGGGTTCGGAAGCTGGGGAAGGGCCCGGGGCTCGTGCTCCGTCTGGCGGGCCCCAGGGTGTGGGAGCCCCCCATCCTGAAAGCCAGCCGAGGGTCTGGGCGCTGGGGACAGGGGTCCACTGGGGCCCGTGGAGGCTCTCCCCGGCCTGACTGCTTTCAGAACCAGCAACTGGGCCGGGGAGCAGGGGTGGCTGGCTTTATCTGCTACGCTGGCAGAGCGGAGTTTTCTGCCCCCCCTAAAAAGGTCACATCTGCTAACTCCAAGATGACTCCATGACTATAGTTGCTCTGGCACAAACTAATGCCCAGTATTGAGATAAATGTTTCTAGCTTTAGTGGATTTAGTAACATTTCGGTAAACTGGGAATCAGTAAGAATAGTCACTGATGCCTAAATGGGCATGGAGGAGGAATCACCATGTTTTATAAGGACCAACTCAACTGCAACACCTCCTCAGAAGCTGGAGAAAACTACATGGAATACATCAACTTTAAAATACAAATTCACAAGAAATTTCACCCTGGTCCACAGTCCCCCGAGACAACTTCAATAGCAACATTACGTACTTCTTCACCCCACTAGTCCTCGACTCCAGCGCATTCAACATACAAGGAGACCTCAATTTCTATCTAGAAGACTGGACCAATCCCACTGCACGCCTTGACTGCCTCTGAACCCTGGGACTAAGCTAACACATCACGGAGCCCACTCACGCTGTCAAAAACATTTTAAGTCCCGTCTTCACAATCTTCAACATCACAATCAAATCATCCAGGCCCATCAACTGAACCTACCACCCCATAGTGTTTCACAATCAACATCCATCAGCACACAAGACCCCCAAAGGGGGTCTAGCGCACTGACACTAACTAGAACAACCTAGTCGGTGGCAGATTAGATGTCTGGCCCTCCACGAGAATAGACCACAACTCTTCTAGCATGCAACACTGAAAAGTTCTTCAAGTAGATCACTAGCTGTGCTGACACCCTGGCCCCCAAGAAATACAGCTACATAGCAAAAAGCAGAACGTAAGCTAGCTGGTACATGGAGTACCTCAGCATGACCAAATAACACTGCAAACAACGGAAATGGAGAACCAGCCAAGGGGAAGTGAAAAGGAAGCTTTCAAAGCCCCCAAGAGAAAGCACCACCAGCTAATCCAAGAAATTCAGAGGAAGGCCCTAGTTTAAAGAATAAACGCCGGCTTCAACAGCAGCAAATAAATCTTGGTATTCATCAAGGATTTCACCAACACAGCTGCCTTCAGCAACATTAACCCAACCAAAGATGTGTAACAACCCTTCATACTTCTTCTGAAGCAAGATCACACCCATTTACATTTCCCCCCTGCAACTGGATCCCATGACTCTACCTAGAAGTCTCCCAGTGATGAACGAAGACAACACAACCACCACATGGGACACCACCAGCACAGAGGAAACCACATCAATGAAGAAGATCATACTCTCCGTGGCCCCGGTGGATCCATGTCCCCATCACGTATTCAAACAAGCATCGAAAATGCAATAGGTCTCGCCTTTAAGTCAAAGCCATTTGCTTTGCTAATGGTATTGTATAGCAAAGCAAATGGCTTTAACTTAATCAAAGGTGAGACCTATTGCATTTTTAATGCTGGTCATTTGTTGTGAGCGACATGTTTACTTTCTCCACCACCGAGAATGTGTGTTCTGCATCACTAGGCCTGCAGCTCACTCACCCACAGAGAGTTGTGCTAGGGACCTCAGCGTGTGCCCGACTCTACCCCTGACCTGCCTAATCCTGAACGTTAGCCACTAGGTGAGCATGTCATGTGATTAAAGATTTGCCTCCACCTGCAGAGATCACTATCTTTGATCGTTTTAGAATTGTTTCACAGCTCAAACATCAGATTTAAAGTCACCTGTTCCTGGCTAATGACACCGTATGTCTTGTACAAATTTCTCATATTGCTCAATTGCTTTAACAATTCTTATGATAGCACTTTATGTGCCCATCCATGATATTCATCCATCATCTCTCCTGAACCATCGTACATGTGATAGACTTGAATTCACAGACTACAACAAGGGTTCTTAAGGCAGACACATATTCTTCAATTGATTCATCTTCCTTTTGCATTCCTGAGTAAAACGTAACGTTCTCCAGCACTGTATTAATATTATTTTTCAGATATTAAACAACTGGTTTATGGCATGTTCAAGCACATCCAAATCCCCAGGATTCCCTAGCAGGAAGTAACTTTTTGCATTCTTTTAAACCAACTTCCTCAAAACAATGTTTTAATACGGATCATTTCCTTGAGGTGAACATCTGGGTGTTCTGATTGACAATAGATTAACACTCTGTAAACAGACCAATACCGTTGCCTCTGCATCATATTTTCTTATAAAGAAAATAGGGAAGATATTTTCGTATATCACGGTGGATAGTAGGAAAACAGTAGTCACTTCTCTTATTCAATCTAAACTAGATTACTGCAATGGGCTATACCTGAATGCCCAGAAGCACTGCCTAAAGAAGCTCCAGATGATTCAAAATTCTGCGGCACGTCTATTGCTTAAAATTCCCAGGCATAGAACAGTATATAACAAAATCCGTAATTTGCACTGGCTCCCTGAGCATCAGCGCATCAAATTCAAGGCACTGTTTCTTGTTTATAAAGCCTTAAATCATACAGGCCCCTCTTTTCTTCAGAATCTCTTTGTATGGTACCAACCGACCAGACATCTTCGGTCGAATGGGGCAAGACTGTTGTTGGTGCCTAGAATTCGTACTGCACATTGGGGTGGCCTCAGTTTTCACTACGGTGCAGCTAAACTCTGGAACTCTCTTCCACCGGAACTTAGGAATGCCAGCTCCTTATCTGGCTTTAGAAAAAAACTAAAAACTTGGCTTTTCCAGTGTTAGGCGCAGAGCTTGCTGTTTGGAGTCCCCAGCGCCGAGACACCCGTTGGGTATTTGTGCGCTTTTATAAATTCATTAGCATTAACATTCTTCACCTTCCAATACTTCCACATAAGTCAAAAAAAAATTAACACAATTTCCATTCCAATAGATCACCAGTGACCTGCAAAAAAAAATAAAAAAAAAAAAAAATTTAAAATAGGGGGGTGGCATTGCTGAAATTATGTGTAGGATCACACATACTGTCTACCCCCCAAAAAACTATACCAAATTCCCTATAAAATGTGATTTCCTGTGAGCAGAAAAAAATCAAAGAGTACAAGGGCTTGAATAGCACCCCAAGAAACGGTATGACTGTTTTTAGAAGAGAGCGGGTACTACGAGACAGTCTTTGTTTTTGTAGAAATGTGTGTTCCTTGAGGGAGAGGTAGGTGTCCAGAGTGAAACCACATGCTTTGGCAATGGTATTACACTTAACGTAATATCACTAAGCATCACATAATTTATGACCAACATCAATAAAATGTTTGGGGACAAAATATTCAACTAAGGCGGCGTTGACGTCTCTAAAGTTTCATAGAAATGTGCCAAAGTTTAAGCAGAATGCAAAGCAATCTCACTCCAGACCATAATTCTTGTTAAACAATAAGTGCACATGCCTTTTCTATCCAGTCCCATAAACACAGATGTTAAGAGTAACAAACTAGCAATTTGACTGAGAGTTTGTTTCAGAGCTGAAACCTCACAACATTCTAGTATTCAGTTTACCAACCACTCTATGGGCAAAGACAGGAGCACATCTTGTGACGGCGTGGCAACCACAATGCAGCTTGCGTGCTTCATCCTGCCTGCACGGGGGAGTCTCAAGCCTGTCGCTACACCAAGTAGCTGCAGCCGTTGAGCATCATTGTGCAATGTTTAGGCCATAAATTCAGGAAATGGTTCACTACAATAATACAAGTCTGCTTTTCTTTTTACTTCCTGGTGTGCTGAGTGGGACTGCTGCAGGAGTCTGTCATGGATTAGGTCATCTGTGTAATGGAGCCACAGTTTCACAGGTGTTACACTTGGATGTTGTACAAAATGAGCTGAGATCCCTGCAATAGCTTGTCCTTTATGCATGCATGGCTCTCTCTGAGCTATTTTTGGGCCAACAGGACGTGAAAGCATTGTGAACCTGATGAAGAGGGAGTCATCGCGAATCGCGATTCCAGCATTGCTCCTTCATCCGTCACGTCAGCTTATTGTGAAATTTGCATTGTCTGCACGATTTACATAAACTGAACATGAAGGGGTCCAAATAGCAGCTGAAAAGCAAGGGCCCGATGAAACGTCATTTGGTGGTTGCAACACCTACAATGCGCAAAATCCGAGGGTCAGGGATGAAAAAAGCCTTTTAGTTATGTACTAAAACCATTTGGCAATTATTTAACTGGTTACTGAATAGGAAAATAAGTTTAGAAACTTATACCAAATCAATATTCCAAAAGGGCGTGTTTAGTGCGTCCCTTCCAAATAGTCATGTTAAAATATGTATCCATGTTTTTCAACGGAAATCCAGTTGCAAAACATTGACATTTTATGAACACTTCAAAGGAGGTGGTAACCCATTCGCAAATGGGCAGGGGTCTCCTCGGGGGTCCCTTCACTTTGTGAATGTTAAAGAAAATAACTATATTGAAATATATGCAGTGGTCCATAGGACAACTACCAACTCTCAACCAAAAACATTTCTTTTAAATACAATCCTGTTACCTTTAAGGAAAACGGGACGCATTTATGTTTTTAAAAAAATGTCAATTTAAAATGCAATAACACAGATGGTTTGCCAACTGCAACAAGCCACCTTCCCTGTGTTGGCATCCAAACGCGGAGATCCTTCCTTAATATAGATGAGGTAGCTTGGATTTCACCTCACGACGATTCAGATTTTTTTGTAACTGATCTAGTAGTGCAGAGGTCGATTTGTAGATTTCCTTTCTGTTCACAAAAAGTTGGTGTGCAAGTTATGGCCACCTTTGAGAAAGTACATTTCATACAACGTGCACTAAGATGTTTATGAACTTTAGTGAAGCGCTAAGCCTCTGCATATATCTCATAAAAAGGCATTTTTTTCCATGAATGATGTACACTGTACTTGTTGTGTACAGTGATATCTGTGAGATGCGCTCATCGGCCCTGTGGGACCGCTCACCCGTGCTGCTCCCCAAGCGACTCAATTAATTGATGGCGGACTCTGCTCCCGCCCCCACCACGTCCGTGTAGCACTAATTATCTTCGATGCTGTGGAGAAACAAAGACAGTTCTTACTGCGGCCTCCCGGCACACATCTGTTCCTATGGATGCTGAAGTACCACATAGTTTAGGAGGGGATAGTGCATGGTGAACTGCACCATAAAACTGCATAGAAACTGCAAGTCACGGGTGGTGGGAGTGCGACAGTTAATCTGCGAGACTGGCAATATCTATGCTATGTGCCAGGTGACAATTATTATTACATAATTTAATAAAGATCCGTTGCAGTACTGTATGATCGGAGTACTGCTGTTTTGGGTGGTGTACAAGTACAGCTAGGCCAATCGAACGTACAAACATTATCTTGTTTGCTAGAATTCATCTTAAGTAGGCCCTGCAGCAGTCCAAAGTTGAAATTAGAATAAATGTAGAGTTTTTTTGCTGCTAACTTACATTAGGTGTTCGAGACCATTGTTGGGGAGATTCGGCAAAACTAATTTGTTTTCAACTGACAGAGGGCGGGTCCGTGCCCGGGGAATAGTTTGGTTTCAGGAAGGGCGTCCCCCGGCCTTGTGCACAGGTGATTGACGGGGGCGTCCTGTGTTCCCTGTTAAATTGTTTAACTCGCCCACCTCTCCTCACTAATGCTAGAAGCATGCACACTGAAATCAAGGGAGGCACCTCATACCAAAGACACACATTCACAAATAGGCGTAGTAGCATACACAATGACGGCGAGTCTATCGTCACAGGAATACACCATTAGCATAACCCTGGGCGTAAGTCGCTTAGTAGTGCTACGCGTAGCTACGCGAAGTGCACTTTGGGAGATACGCGTAGCACTACGCGAACTGCGTAGGGCGCTGTTTGCGATGATTGCACAGTGCCGGATGCTTGCTCGCACTGTGAAATCATTGAAAACGGCATCTTGCACAGTGCGAGCTGTCGTTTTCTGCTGCTCAAGTACATTTTTACTCGAGCGGCAGCTTTCTCAACGTGGACTGGTAGTTTCTCATCGCGAGCGGTCGCGAGCATACGTGACCACTCGCAATGAGAAACCTGACCTCCCCGTGTTGAGGATCCCGCCGGGAGGTTTAAATCCACGCTCGCGATCGGCAACTTGATGTTGCTGATCGTGAACTAGGAAAAAGTCTCGCCGGGATGTCATTTTGCTCGCTCGCGGTCACCAAGTTGACATTGAGGACCGCAAGCCAAATGCCAACTACGCTACGCAATTTTGCACTGTGCTACGTGCAATTCGCGTAGCCCGAAGTAGCACAAACTACGCAAACTTCGCGAGCGTAGCTGTCCGCCCAGGGTTAATTAGCAGGCGATAACCCTCACGCCATAAGTACGGTCCCCACTGGGGGGCAGTGTAGACCTTGGAGGGTGAGAAGTGCCTTTTCCTGCAAGGAGACAACTGAGCTTTGATCGTGTGTTGTGGACACTTCCGCCCCCCCATGGCTCTGCACCCTGGAAACCACCTTACCCAGAGCACATTTTTCAATGGAAATTTAAAAGTTATTACAGTAAATGTCTGTACGTTCAATAATTTGGGACTCAAAAAGTTTACTCCATTATGAGGTTCCATTTTCGAATAGGGAGAAAGAAGACTCACTCTAGGTCCCCGGCCGACTATACCTACAGGGCGCGACGTCGCCATCTTGGACCATAAAAACATATACACCGCCATCAAGAAAGGGGGTGTCACTGACCGCCGAAACTTATCGCTGCCAGCAAAGGATGTTCCTGGCATGGCCACAGACCCACAACTGAAGGGCACTCTAGTGGGTTGAGAACTGTGTGTACATTCAGAGATCTCGGGTGTCAATAATCCCTTCGAGGTTTACCCCACCTTTCATTGTTAAAATGTTGATTTAAAATGAGCACTGTGTAGTTGGAGGGCATTTAACTTGAGCATAAATAGCCGATGTCGTGGGTAATGTGCAGATAAACCACTATATGAGAAGTCAGTGCATCCCAATGTATAAATTCGTCCCATTCACTCACAAATAATTGAACGCGCATTCGACCAAACCAGATTTGCTCACAAGTGTAGGGTTCGCCTCGTGATGCACAAGAGGGGAGGTTATTTTTTGTTTTTTAACTTCATACACGCTGTGCTCAGTTGTTGATCCGTATGGAAACAAGCCTGCTGTTTGCTGTAAATACTCGGGCTCACCTTGGCCTTGGAATGCGGCTGTCCTCAGAGGGTACTTGTGTTGTGATCGCTTTGGAAGGAAGTGTCATTGTTGTGTTGGCAAGAGAACTTGCTGGCGGCGCAGTTTTAAAGCAGAGATGCAAGCAAAACAGATTTTTGTCATTCCAGCCACTGTAAAACAATGCGAGCAGTATAGCAACAAGCGCGGTCCCGAAAGCGAAAGAGGATCGCGCTGGAGCATGGGGATCTATTGTCTTTATGGGGCCATGTGTTTAAACACATGGCCCCATAAAGATAAGAAATCGCTTACGACAGAAGGAAAGCAGGTGAGCCAGTCCCGAGGGGCCGGAGGAAAAGGCCAAAGGGAGGCAACCCAGAAAGCTCATTTCCAATGGCAGGCCACCGTTTAGCATAAACGGTGATGCCAGCCAATGGAAATGAGGGGCAGGGCTTAAAGCCCTTTTCTGAAAATCCTCTCCTACAAAACCTCTCGCGGAGGCAGAGCAGGGCTCTGCCCTGCAAAGCACGCGAGACCTAAAAAGACATGAGAGTGGCACCTGGCTTGATAAACATGCCTCGTGAAGCGTCATTTTAAAAGCCATGGGCCTCAGCAAAACATTTTCATTTGTTAATTTTGGAATGTTGGTTTCTATATTAGTTTTTAAAATAATATAACACCATTAGCAAGTTAGAAAATTGTACAGAAACGGTGCAAAGGCAAGTGAGGAGGAGAATAAATAAAGTCAATCTGAGAAGGAACAGAAGCAACAGGGTTGGTGGCAGGTGGGAAGAGACAGAGCAAGTGAAAATACGAACACTAAAGTGGTGTGTTCAAAGACAAAGAAAAACATAGCTCATAAAACAGGAGCAGTGGATGGACACAGGTACTTGGTCCATGCTCTGAGGGAGGGCCAATCACAGGAAGAGGCAGGAGGCATGCATGCCATGGATGAAAGTGAACGAAGGATACAAGAGCGACGTTGGAGAGAACAAATGGTAAGCCTATGGACGCGCTGAAACCCACTGAATTGTAAACGTGTCTCTTCGCGGCAGCGCATGAGCTATCTAGCCGAGACCTAAAAAAGCAGACATGCAACTAGGCAAGACAAATGCAGTTATCCAGTAAAAACAGTTAACCATAGACTATGGCAATAGGTCAACTGCAAAACGTATGGTTTAAGTAAAAAAATACATTCCTCCTCACTGAGCTGATGGTATTCTAGAAGAGATGCTTGCTAGATTTCAGGCCACGGTGATAGAGGATGCAGCTGAGAAGGATGACAAGCATACACCAAGGGTGCCAGAGGAGCATAAAGATCAAAGGACGCAGAGACACTGCAGCACAATAGCAGTCAACTACACCAGCTTCTTATAGCACAAATAAGGCACAAAACTTCAATCAAATGTACAACTGAAGCCCATGGACAACGAGGTGCAAAATCTTTAAACAGTATACCCGTTGAGAAACTGAAAGGATCTTCCTCATCAGCCTCTTTCACTCGGAGGGTAAACCAACCAGTGGGAAGACAGCCAATGCCATCTTTAGCTGATAATGAAGTGTTCAATGTGGAGTACTTCACAACTTTTTACAAATATGGACACTACACAAGTTGCAAAACCTAGATTAGACACCATACTCAAACTAAAATCCTCCCATATTTACCCAACTGAGAAGCATTTTATCTGCTGACCCCCAATGCACGAACCTCTGTCAAAGCAGACTGCAGTAGCACTTAATCGTTGCAGGGAGTGATTTCAGCCATCATCTACTCACAAAGGGCTGATATGATGGATACCTCGGCTAATTCTGCCCCTCTAACCACAAACATTAATATCATGGTTAAACTGGATGTGTGGGCCAAAAGGAAATGCTTGACTATGCTGAAAGCTCTTGAGGGATGTAACCGAGCCGCTAAATTCAGAAATTACAATGACAGTTATTGAAGATAAGGTATATGAGAAAGGACAGAGGGAAGAATGGTCAAACACTATAGTAGGAGGCTGACATATACAACCTGCTATACTCAAAGAGTATAGCAATTTCAGTAACATGTGACAAACCAAGGGGTAGGCATAGGATTAATTCAAATTGGATCTGTCCCCTGTTGAAGTCTCAGAAGGTCCCATTTATGTTCTAAACGGGTTCAAAATAATCCACCTTTTAAAACATGTATGGGTTCAAAGCAATAATCCAGTGATATATCATCTATTGATTTCCACCATTGATATTTATAGGGATTAATACCAACAAAACATGAATAATCTGGAGGACTGATGAGAACTGTAGGAACTTAAAGGTACATAGAAAACCGTTTATTGGAAAATTGAGAAATATTCCTATCTGAAGCCCTGCTAACCACATATCCAGGTCTATTGAGAAAATAAACCTGACCATACCCTCAAACCCTCAAACAGAAAAATAGAATCACGGTACAGGATATGTTTAGTTGAACAACAGTCTACTTGACGAGCCTGAAGAACTTCATTACATCAGTAAGGCCATGTTTGAAGACTAATAGAAAGCTGGACAGTGACAAAGTAACCTTTTGCTAACCTCCTAGAATGGACTGGCCGGTTCATTCACTTTTACATAAATTACCTTGACATATCGAGCACCTTTAGAAGAAGGACTGATTTATCTAAGGGGATGGCAATGATGAATATCTTGCACAGTTGTGCAAAGATAGCACTCTAAAAGATAAAAGCTTTGGCCTATCAACTGCACAAGGGCTTTTAAATAGTTGCCAACTTAAAACGATTATTTGACTTAATTCAACTAACTCAATTAAGGTATGTGATTTGATGGGCAGAGACATGGTCGTTGCAATTGAGCCAGCAAGAGTTAGCGTACTCTGTTGGAATGTTGGTGGTATTTTAGGACGTCAGGAGTAACTGACTGGAATGATTTTTTAGGTCTCGCCTAGGCAGCGCGCATGCGCTGCTTAGGAGGACCTCTAGCCGTCACTCTGCTCATTTTCAAGCACACACTCGTGCTTGTGGCGGCATCCACCTTGCGGGAGTGAGCAGGGGCACGCCACAAGCACGAGTGCAGTGCTTGAAAATGAGCAGACTTCGCACGCACGCACCTCTCCCGGGCTTGTTCCTTCCATGCAGTTACCAGCAACACGGGAGCGCGCGCGCGCACACACACCACTCCCTGCCAGGCTTGTCCTTTCTTGCGGCTGTCTTCTACTTTCGCTTTCCCTCTATATCTCCCAGTCTCTTTCCATATATTTCTTTCCTCCAAGTGTTCACACATTCTCTCCCACTCTTCCAATCCTTTCCTCTCTCTCCACACGCTCGCTCTATTTGTCTCCCTTCAGTTTCTCGTGTCGCTCTCTCACCCCTCGCGCATACTCCCCCCCCCCCACCCCTTAATCAGTACTCAGTCGGCACCTAATCTACTTGGACACAAGACACAGCACTCTTGTTCCATAAACTGAAGACCCAGCACTCTCTCAGGATTGACTGACTGAAAACTGCACAATGCCGTTGCTACGCCGATTAGTTTGTCCTCGCTATACCGCGGCTGGGTACAAGCCAGACCTCCGCACCCACCTCCCGTTCAAAACTGATAACCTTTTCCCCTAAGAACGAGTATTTTCCCAACTTTCAGTCAGTACTGAACATTTTCTGTACGCTTCCTGCCGGAACAGAATCCTTAGCGCTCCTTCGACCTGCCCTGGGGCTGTTCGTGCAGTTTGACAAATACTAGAATGCGCAGCATGTTTACCTCTTGGTTATTACACAGGGGAACAAAAGGGGTTTGCTGAAGTGCCACGTATTGGCTAGATTTTACACTTGGGCAAAATGGTGCAAAACGAACGAGCGCTTTGCTCCCAGCTTACATAATTATATTGAGGCAAACCGATATTTCGTCAGACATAATGTTTGTTGCACATGGGGGAAAAAAGAGAGCAAGTCTGTATCCTGTACCTCTCTCCCTCCTGTTCTCGCCTCTCCCTGCATCTCTCGCATCCCGCATTTCCTACCGTCTCATCGCTGCCCTCCTCCCAATTTCTGTGCCAGGGCGTCCTTCTCCCACCACCGCTCTCCCCACAAATCTCCTTCATACCCTCCTGCATCTCTGCGCTTCCCCCCCCCCGGCCTCTGGGCAGGCCCCCTGCCATCTCTCGCTCTCTCCAGGCTCTCTTCTCTTCGTATGTCTCGGTCACAA
Organism: Triturus cristatus; assembly: GCF_964204655.1. Lineage (NCBI taxonomy): Eukaryota > Metazoa > Chordata > Amphibia > Caudata > Salamandridae > Triturus > Triturus cristatus. The sequence goes on along the minus strand of NC_140592.1, from coordinate 327,075,169 downwards.
CCTTGCAGTGTATTGTATGTAACGTTTCTATAGCGCTTTCCTTCCCCTTGACGTTTACTCCTCTGTGTGACCCTCTATCCCCTAACACCCCCTTCCCCCACCCTCCTTCTCTCGACCACTACTGCCCCCCCCGTTTTCATTCTCACGTCCCGTCCCTGATCTCGTCTCATCCAGACTTCTCCTTTCCACTTCCTGCATCCTCGCGTGTCTGTCTGTCTGTCTGTCTGTCTGTCTGTCTGTCTGTCTGTCTGTCTGTCTGTCTAAATCTCTCTCTCTCTCTCTCTCTCTCTCTCTCTCTCTCTCTCTCTCTCTCTCTCTCTCTCTCTCTCTCTCTCTCTCTCTCTAAATCTCTCTCTCTCTCTAAATCTCTCTCTCTCTCTCTCTAAATCTCTCTCTCTCTAAATCTCTCTCTCTCTCTCGCCCTCTCTAAATCTTTTTCTCTCTAAATCTCTCTCTCTAAACCGGTCTCTAAATCTCTCTATATAAATCTCTCTCTAAATCTCTCGCTCTCTAAATCTCGCTCCCTAAATCTTGCTCTCTCTCTCAATCTCTCTCTATAAATCTCTCTATAAATCTCTCTCTCTCTCACTCTGGTTGGTTGACATGCTAGCTGTCTATTTGGGAGTAGATCGTAGCTGATACTCAACAGTTACTATGTAAATAAGCATTGGCATAGCCAATAGGTCTCGCTTTTGGGACCTTAGAAGTACTTAGTTATGCAGCACAATATCCTTGGTGCAACAACATCAACCGTTGCATGGCTAAACACTTATAAGGTACCCAATGCGAGACCTATGGGCTATGCCAATGCTTGTTGTGCTAAGTGTGAGGTCTGCATTTTCCAGGAAACATAGGCTGTAAGACCAGTTTCAAAGACAGGTTTTCAGAATCCCTTCATGTATCCGTGGAAAAGCAGGGGCCCCTGGACCACAATTGAGGTGGTTGGGGCATTTTACTACCGCTGTTTCATGACCTGATCAACTATGGTACTGAAAACTGAGCACCAAGAACAACCTTTCAGCACGTGCCTCTTAAGATACCAGGACTATCAGTCAGAGGGTTCTCAGTAAGGTAGTCTGCAAGGCAGAGACAAAGGACTCAACAATAACCCAATAGAGCAAAATAATGACTGTCCAATCTAGTGCCTATCCTTATGAAAACAAGTACTACTTTTGGGGAGAGGGTGTGGCTTAATGGCTAGGGCTGCCAACCTTGAAGCTGGGGAACCAGGTTCCAGTCTGGCGGGAGCCTCAAACATCCTGTGATTCTGGGCAAGTCGCTTAATCTCCCTGTGGCTAAAAATGAATGTGTCCATCTGTAATGCAACTGGTGCTCATGTAAAGTGCTCTGATACCTTTGGGTCAAGTTTGCGCTAAATAAAACTGCGAGCGAAAAAAAATAACTTTAATATCCACTTCGCAATTCTACACAAAAAGGATAGAGGAAGACTAATATACCTCTTTTTAACGCATTCTTTTTCCCTGCAGGGAATTACAACGCGGTCGTTACAACAACTGCGTTGTAACCAGGCATACCATTACCCCGCAAGTCGTAACAACGACTTGCGGAGGGAGGGCGCTGGATGTTGGAATAGTATAATTTCCTATTCCAACTCCAGTATGTGCAACAGTAGGGAAAGTATTGAATTTTAAAATTTTTAAATCCAACACCTTCTGCCCCCTCTGCAAGTCCCACATCCAGCGCCCCCCCCTCCGCAAGTCGTTGTTTCGACTTTTGGAGTAATAGTATTCGTGGTTACACCGCGGTCGTTATAACGACCGCGTAGTAATTCCATGCAGGGAAAAGGTTTCGTCATAATCAATGTTTACAGCTGAAGACCAGTTAGCTACTGGCTCATTAAAAGGAGCACGGAAAAAAGGTCCCGATTAAAAAACGATATGCTGCCACAATCAGAAAGCATCCAAAGCTGGTACACTAACAGTGGCGTGCAGCACTCGTGTGTGCTCCGTTCCGTGTGCACACCGTATATGAATGCATGAAGAGAGATGGCCCGCACTTTGCAGGTCATCAAACGAGTTGCACAGCCGCATGAACATGTTACTTGGGAGTTCTTTTAGATTAAAAGTGGGTTGTTCATTTTCATTCATTCATTTGTTAATTTGAATCATGTCTAGTGCTAATTAATAAGTGACTTACACATGAATATTTTTATATCTTAGATACCCCTGACGAAGGTTGTTACCGAAATGCATTGGGTGTGATGTTGTATGCATAATTTGGAGGACCCGAGATTCGTACAACGCTCATGTTTGGGCCTGGATTGGCAATCATGTAGCAATTAAATGCATAGGTACAAAGGAATTTCGCTGCTTTGGCGTGACAAAGAAACTTGGATAAAATATGGAATAAAATGGAAAAACATTTGGAGCAATCTGGTTTAATGTGCATTATTGAAACACTTATGTTCATGCGGCTGTGCAACTCGTTTGATGACCTGCAAAGTGCGGGCCATCTCTCTTCCTGCATTCATATACGGTGTGCACACGGAACGGAGCACACACGAGTGCTGCACGCTAAATTTGAGAAAAGTTCAAAAGGAACCTTAAAACATTAATAATGGGTGTGCGCAAGGAATATGTTTTGTGAATCGTACTGAACCTTCCAACCTGTTCAGCACCCCGAAATGATTAAATTGGATAAAAACAGATCACATGAAGGTCACGCCAGAGACTGCCCACTAAATTGACGGCATTGAGGATTGGAAGATTACAAATGAGTCACTTTATTTAACAAACATCGGGATATCCACATATTAGTTGGAAGTTTCACAATCTGTATATTGGTATAGGGAATGGGGGAGTATTTGCCTTATTTTGTGGATTGTTTTTCATGTCAAGTATTGCTTTTTAACTTTAAATGTTTCTGATAGAATCGGGCACTGGGTGTGATTGGGGAGGAGCTTTCAGAACACGTGATGGTTTGCACCAGGGATTTATAGGTGGTTGGGACACGTAACCTTAAACTGAGCAGGATTAAGCTGGTTGGTGAAACGGAAGTTTGACATAGAGAGGAAGGTTGTTATGCAGCAGATTAACATCGGTTACGAAAGTAAGCTAGATAATGTCAAATAACGATCAAATAGGGGTGTTAAAAATGATGGTTGCAACCAAAAGAGTGCGTGATGTGTTGAGGTAGAAGAATTAGAAGATTAGGGACGTTACGAGACTAGGGAGGATTAAAAATGACATTACGCAGCTTTAGGGTTTAAGGTGCACAAAAATATGTTTAAAAAATATGTTTGCTGGTAAATCCCTGTGATAAATTTTTTTGGGTTAATATATTAGAACACAATGAGTATAGGTGCTTCTTGGGGGGATAACAGGTCCTTTGTTGCTTGGGAGTTCTTTTAGATTAAAAGTGGGTTGTTCATTTTCATTCATTCATTTGTTAGTTTGAATCATGTCTAGTGCTAATTAATAAGTGACTTACACATGAATATTTTTATATCTTAGATACCCCTGACGAAGGTTGTTACCGAAATGCATTGGGTGTGATGTTGTATGCATAATTTGGAGGACCCGAGATTCGTACAACGCTCATGTTTAGGCCTGGATTGGCAATCATGTAGCAATTAAATGCCAAGTACAAAGGAATTTCGCTGCTTTGGCGTGACAAAGAAACTTGGATAAAATATGGAATAAAATGGAAAAACATTTGGAGCAATCTGGTTTAATGTGTATTATTGAAACACTTATGTTCATGCGGATGTGCAACTCGTTTGATGACCTGCAAAGTGTGGGCCATCTCTCTTCATGCACACTAACAGTGGCTCCATGTACTGTGATGGGGGTTATATTGGTTTGCCGTTCTGAGCGTGGATGGATTTACATGTTGCTGTTATAACAGGAACTGATCCCCAAAACATACAGCAGCTGTAGTTAACTTTTACAATGTTTACATTAAAGGATTAAAGAGTGAGTCTCCAATGCTGAATGTATTAGAATGTATGTTATACGACTTCCAAAATAATAATATCAAAGACAGGTTTGTCTTAGTGGTGTTGTGTAGTTCCCACTAATACGTAGGACCTGCGCGTTTGTTGGACAATAAACTTTGGGTGAGATGCCTAGACTGATTCCGAGCACCTCCGCAGGATATGTTGGCCTAGAGACCAGCTGGCTCACAGTGTCACCACAAGCCCCCTCACCCCTACCAGGGAGCGAATGGTTTCTGGCAACCACTGAACAGGACAACCCAATCCCTCGGAATTCATGGAAACAGATCAGAACCTTTTGCTCAGTCACTCGTGCTTACTGGTGCTCAGAGAAATATACAGAATACACAGTGTGACGTTTTCAATATGTTTACTGAACCAACTGTATTCTTGTATAGAATACAGGTGCTGGGATAATCTGTAGACAGAAGCAGATTAAAGTGATTACAAGCACCAAAAGAGTTAATAGCGGATCTAGTTCTACCATGGTACTAAAACAGTGTATATATGCAGGCATATAATTAAGGAAGTAATCATCCATACTCCTATTATGCAAGCCCTACTCTGCGTGTAGAGTGTGAAGCCAAGAATCTCCCCAAGGGACTATCCAACCCCATTAACTGGCAGGAGAGAATGTAGGAGCCCATGTTGGTCATGAACTGGACACCCCTTCATGGAGACGTCAGACAGATGCATGGTGAAGTCTCAACATGCAGGGACCCTCGGTGTCAGCTGAAGTGCCTCCTCTGCTAATCTTTAGGGATGCTCATTATTTATAATAGAAAGCATCCTTGTGATGTGTGTATAGATTAGCGATGTTATCTATATGTAGATAGCCTTGTCGCCCCGCAGATTAAGATAGAACAACACTTGTGCATATGGCATCAAAAGCCTTGTACATTGTGCTCGTGGCATCATGCTAACGTTATGTGAAGCTAGATGTGTAAACAAAGTAGTTTCAGAGAAATTAATCCAACTTTGTCGCACACACAAATATGTGCAAAAGGTCAAAGCAGAAAAGTTATTGTGCAAAATTAGGACAATGTAAGAAAAATGTGTAGCTTCGTTACTTGGTTCTAATCCGGGCGCATCACAGTGGTAGCTGGAAATGTTAACACCCCATTTGCACCAACAAGCAATTAGGTAATTTGAGAGGAGGAGGACTGGTCATGGGGGAATTCTATGCTCTCTAGTTCCCCCACTGCCATATATTCAAGTGTCCGGCTAGAACAATACCAGCTTGTCATGGACCAACAAGTTTTATGTGAGAGAATAGAGATGCTCTTGACTAAATCTATCACTAGAACTCCTTCATCTAAATGGAGCCCATATTCCGTTTTGGCATGGAATACAGGATGCTTCTCTTGCCTCAGCACCAAGAAGACAGCACAGTATCAAATAACAGATTATACATCCGCAATGCAAAATTGCAATTCTGCTTTGAGACCCAGCTGCTTACATCTGCAATTTCCACAATCACTTTCATTGTGATGAAAGAGACATTGACTGAAGCATGATCCTCAATGGAGTACATATTTGCTCTTGCTTTCATTGACGAGTTATCACTGTCATCTCACCAAGTTAACAGTTCGAAGGCCATAAACAATTCACATTGTAGCCCACAAATAGCATGCATACACAAGTACACTTAAGTATGGAACACTAAATAAGGTCCAAAATCCATCAAACCATTGCTATAAATCTCAAGAATAGACTTCTATACTCCCATTACCTACCATTGTGTATAAAATATCTTCACTCTCCCACTGTTCCCTGCAGAGCACCAAATAACTATTCATCCAATATCAAATGTCAATTTATAATCCTTTCTCTAACTACACCTGCTGCCGGTTAGCCTGTTAATTCCCTCTCTCAACATGCAAGCTCTATTACATGCATCATTTGTGAAACTCCTATAGTAATAACTCACATATTACATTTTTTAAACTCCACAAGATTTGAACAGTCAACTCCCAAACCTTACGAGCCACAATCTCTACTTTACAAGTATTAAAAATGAAAAAATGAAAAAAGCTAACCGATTCAAGCAACTAAAGCCCAGCAAAAAAGTCAAATATTCTACATGATGGCTCAACCGAGCAGCATCTCAATGTTCTTTACATGCAAATTAAATGCTAACGAATAAAATGTTTATACCACTTTGCCCCAATACCTTCTTGGTCCGCCACGTGCTTGTAACAACAAAGAAAATGCACTAAGATATACAGACAAACCTGCTTTTCAGAAGAACCACTCTTCCCCTTTTGATAAATGTATGGAATCTAAGCATCCTGTGACCAAGGGAATGTCATCCATGCCAGCCTGCTATACAACCAGGCACTCTCGGCTTATGCGTTTGACAGGAAGCAGGAGCCATCATCCCCGAGACCCAAGCTCTAATTGAAAGTAACCATGTGCGCCTGTTGCAAAAACACATTTTATTTGAAAGGGACCTATTTCAGGCAATTTCCAGGGTCACTCAAAAGGCACATTCTTCTCAACACTCAACCAACAGAAGTCGACAAATGAGAAAGCTATTGTAGAACATTTTTCAAAGAGGAACAGAGGTGGCTCACAAAGTGTCCTAACATCCTTCTCTGCCTATATTAAGATTTCATTTCATACAAGGTGAACAGTGGAAGTTGGCAGGTGAGAAAGAGCCCCATAGAGCTAGTGGTTCACTTTGTAATGGAGAGTGAAGCATGAGCGGTGTAAAATAAGTGTCTAGGCATTTCTTTGCTCCAAGGCCTCAGACCAGTTAAGTTCGACATGGGGTCCAGTTCTTCAAAATGAATTCAGAACTAAATTGGACAACATAAAAACTGTAAAAGCAGAATTTCTGCTGTCAAACACTTCTTTCCAGGCTTTAAAATGTTCATCAAAGGTAAGCAGTGCTACTGTAACGCCCAAGTATGGATTTCGTAGACCAAACAAACAACTTTCACAGTTTCTGTTAATTCACTTTTATCACATATAAAAAGTTTACAAAAAACAATTTTCGCACTGTCAAAGAAACAATCCAAGGCTTTCATTCACATAAGTCAAGAAAATATCAAGAAAATGCTAAGATTGTTAAAAATATTTTACAGTGTGTCCACACTTCACTAGCATGTCAGTTCCAGACTGAAGAAATGTATTGCAGTGTAGTCAAAATTCATTAAAATACACTTGGTCGAAGCAACCCACAGGAAGTCTACTTTTAGGAGCACATTAACAAATTCTACATTTTACTTCACCCAGAAGAGTATGAAGCTGTCCCATTCACCTCTTACTAATAGCAATTGACACAAAACGTACCATAAATGCAAAACAATTTTACATTAAAACAATAACAAAAGAGGACTTAAAAGGAGGACGAAAGAAGAAACCTTTGTCATTCTAAGGGATTGTATAGAAAAGTATAATATTCTTGGAATATTAGGCAAATAGTGCTTAACTCTGCTTTCATTTTGATGCATGAAAGACATGGTAACTTAGGGCAAGTTTAGATGATATTTTAAATAAAATAATAAATTAAGAAAACTAAATAAAGACGGTCCAAAAACTGCTCATGAAAAAATGGCGTAGCAAAATTCTTTAGCTCAATCACTGCTGCAAACTGATACACTTGCGTGTTGTAGAAAAGGGGTGTTCATGAATATTAGCTCATTTTATTAAACATACAGGTAAAGTATTAAGGTTTACTTGAAAAAGACTGCACTTGGGGTCCAAACTGGAGCCTGTTGCCTAGGTTGTGTAAGAATGGTAGGTGTTACCCAATTCAAACGTTAAAAATGGAACAGGCCTTACGGATTGAATATGCATTTCTGTTCTTCAGCTTCCATAGAGCTTTGTCTATGGTTACCCGGTCTCTTTTAGAGTTTCTTCTATTACCCGCGGTCCTTTGGTGTTCGCATGGTAGGAAACAAATCTGAAGTTCCCCAGATCTTTGAGACCTCTATGCTTTTTAGGAAGACATACAGTCGCCACTGTCTCGATCCTTCACCTACCATTTGTCTTAATGCAATTTCTTTTGATGAAATTAATCGACAAAAAGAAAAATTGCATGGGGAGCAAGTCAAAGGCAGGTTTTGGAAAACCCCTAAAATTTGCCAACTATTAAGACTTTACAAATTAGGAAGAAGAGTTCATGAACCTTTTTCGAATATTGGCAGCAACATATCCGGATAGAACAGATACATACATGAAAATAAGAAGCAGCTAGCAGCAGGGTTCAAAGGGCATCTGAATTATTTGCCAGTTCATCAGGACTTTGGAATACTTGCTCCCATTGAAACTGGAATGAGCACCGTGGGTTAAGTCATGGGACCCCTGCCCTTGTATTCAGTGCAGAGAGGCATACGCACTTGGTAACATCCAGAAAGGTATCTCAAACGTTAATTCTGAAGTTTCAGTCTAAGCACCAACAGTCTACCCAAAATCTGTATTGGTTAAATTGTTCTCTTGGATTTTCAGGTAGAGTGGACAGATCAGATCCACTTTTGACAATTACGTCAGCACTAGATGACCAGTTCCACAGAAGTGCTGTATACATCCAATCTGGTGCCACCACTTGCAATGTGTTTTCAGGGTAAAGAAAATCACAGAGGCTCACTTCAGAAAAAGCCACGTAGGCTCACTTCAGAAAAAGATCCAGAGTGGGTTGTGTGGAATTCTTTGATGCCGTTGAATCCTTAGACGATGGATTTGCGACCAATCGTGAAACCTTTTTTTTCTTATGCAGAGTTTGAAGAAGGGGGCGGATTTCTGTTAGGTTTGTCTGAGTGAGGCAGTCAAGGTAAAATATAGTTCATGGCAAAACACAAAATAAGGCACTGGAGTGAACATTACATCTGCATTCAAGATTACTGCTCCAAATATTAAGTCTTCTTTTCGAGCAAATCAACTTACACTTTAGAATCAATTAAACAAATTGAGAGGCAATACTGTTACATACAAATTAAATGACTGAGAAAGACCGAAAACGAGAGAAAAGTAAAGAGAACAAAACAATAACAATATTATAAGTAAATGGATGAGGGAGATAAAGTGCAGCAAGAGGAAAAGAGACGTCACCATTAAACCTAAACGTGTTAAACATGGTGTGGGGGTGTGCCTAGTGCCCGAGTGGTTTTGAAGTACAGCATTCCATTCAATAGTGCTGCCCTTTTGAGTTTCAGCTACAATTAATTTCTTTTGAAAGTTATAAAATGAGTCAGTTTTGGTTGCTTAGAAATTGCCTTTGGAATGCAACAAGCTAGGCTGTCTGGGAAACAAACCTCAACAGCCACATACAAGTTTTAGGCTCATTTTGGAAGGGTTGCCTTCCATGAGTCAAAAGTATTACCACTTTGGTTGAGCATTGGCATAATCAACTAATTTGGAACAAAGAATACCAGATTTATTTCAGAAGGAGCAACCGAATCTAGCCATGATTCTCTTTGCAAAAATGATTTACTAACCAGTACTTTTGCACGGGAAGGGATTTAAAAAGTAACTGGAATCAATTGTAGAGTAAGAGAGACACTAGTGAAATCCTTGGAAACGCCATGTTACAACCGGCGGATGTCTTCTATTGAAGTTGCTGGTAGAAAAATATTATTTGATAAAGCAGCAGGTCCTTTGCATTACATATATATGTATTTGCCTTCTGCTTTTGACCCTACCTATAGGTCAAGGAATAAACTGAACAATTGGGGAATCCCAGAGGGACTTATGGCACCGATAATTCAATGACGTGAAGAGTTGTGGACACAAATTGAGTTGGGGAACAATGGAGCTTGTTCAAGGAAAATTGAAACTTCCAACAGCCTGAGGCAAAGTTGTATCCTTGCTCCCCTTTGATTTTCCATATACATGGCTGATATCCCCTGCAATTTAAAGAAAGTGAGGTATTTTCCACCAAGGCTGGAACAGGTGGAAATAATGCACTTATTTTACACCGAAGATACTATCATCCTGGCTCTAACCTTAGTGGGTATGTAGAGATCGTTAAAGGCCTTTACAGGTTAGTGAAGGGAGACTGATCTAGTCATTAATGTGTCAAAAACAAAAGCTATGGCTTTTTCTTCAAAAAGGTGTATTTTAAATAAAACAATTAGTCATAGTTTATGGTTAAATGGCCAGCCGATTCAATTTGTTTCAGGTTATAAATACTAAGGTATGATTTTAAGTTAGAACCTCAAATTCACCTCGTATTTTAGAGTGCAAGAGCCTAAGAGCAAGCAGGTGTCTGCAGCACTGGCAAGACTGGAGCTGGGTAATAATTGTGTGGAGATGTTAAGGGAGGCCTAGAACTTGAAAACAATAAGTGTGTTTTTATATGGGTCCGAAATCTTGATAGAGGAAGAAATACAACAATTGGAATTAATTAAAACCAATATCTGGAAGTCGTGGTTAGGCTTAACTATGAGTTCAGTTAATGCAGCGATTAGACACAAGTTGGGACTTATAAGTATTAAATATAAATACTTTCACAGATTTTTTAAACTATTACTTTCAAACTGAGACTTCACTCCTGTGAATGCAGACCTGGAGGAAACTTTCAAGTAATGCGGACCCAAAAGGGTCTTTGAATACCATTATGTGGCAAAATGTTGGCAGTAAGGTTACAATTAAACCCCTCATTAAGATTTCTGTTACACTATGTGAATATAGGGAGTGTGGGAAACGCCCCAACTTACACATTTGTACGAGACCTCTGGAAAACTGCAATATTTAAAGGATATAAAGGCAAGGGGGGCTCAACAGTGGATCTTGCAGTTGAGGCTGGGATGGATGCAACAGTTTATAGACTACCAGCTTCCAAAAAGTCCCTTTCCTTGTACTGCAAGAAATTTTAGAAAGTGCCCATTTTGTAAACGTGGCCTATGGTCAATTGAGTAATCTGTTAGTTGTTTGCGCAGCATTTACAGATGAAGGAGGCTGCTACTCCCAGGTTTTAAGGATACGGGTATTAGGTCTTTTACTACATTGTTTAGTTCAATTATGAAATGTGAAAATATTATGTTTTGCTACAAGCTAGGCAAATATGTTCATGATTTAGATACAATTAGAAATAAGCATAAATTGACGATTACAAGATAGTAAATTTATTTTCAATAAAGTTTGTCATCAAACTTACTTTAACATTGTGATTATCAGGTTACGGATTATTTTATGCACCTTAATTCTGTACTGTATAGTGTGGTTGGTGAGTTGAGGTTGGGAACACTTGGCACTTTGGATCTGTGACTTTTAAAAATAGGATTGATACAGTGTAGGTCACAGACCACTTTTGCATTTTGGCATCTTACTTTACCGTTTGGTTACTGTCTTGAAGGTGATAAAATGCCCCAGCACTTGGCACTTTTGATTAGCCAGCTTTTAGAAAAATAAGGAGGGCCAGGAAGAGGTACCTGGAAATATAATGGGCAATTAAGGTGCAGTAGAGATTTTAATGTATTGTATAATTGAGCAACCTTGTATCAGGAAGATAAACTGTCTTTGTACTTTGACGTATTTGCGCTAGCCCTTAAAATGTATTGACATGATAGGCGACATCTTTTATGGTTCCATTTTTTTAAAGCTATATATTTATTTATGGGTGGAAAGTGTATTTAAAATTATGTATGTATTTTAATATTAAAATTTTTTGTGCAAAATTGGCATAAATATCAAACTTAATAAACTTACAGACACACTCACTGTTGGAATGCAGATTTAACAACAGGAAAGAGTTTTATATGCCAAATGAAGGCTCTGTACAAAGGGTCAAATACTGCATCATATTAATAAATATGGACAATAACATTTACAAATGAAGATAATTGCATAGATAAAAGATGGTGGCAATTTATACAACTGAACTAAGATTACATTCAGCTTCTTTCAACCAAGGCAATGAACAGATTATTTTCTTCAGTGCTACTTTTTCTACGAGAACTGCATTGCCGCAGATACCTCATCGTTGAAACGCTCCAGTCGTTAGACTGGAGCTAGATTTTCTGCCGATGTCCCCAAACAAAAGACTTGGTGTTCCATGGAGGCAAAATCAGTTTCTGATTTCCGATTACTTCGCTGCTTCAGAGAGGCAGGAAAGGGGGAGCAGGGCATATTCAACATAATAGTTACCAACAGAAGAAAAACACTAGAATAGGAGGCAAATTAATCTGCAGGAAGAAATGGCATTTACAAGAAAACTATTAGCAAATCTCTTCTTCTAACTCATACTTCTTTCTGCAGACTCCTGATCTTCCCAGAGCAGTTCTCAGTATCAGAAAATGAGTTTGGGGTAGCATGGGTGGGAATTCTGCAGAACTATTCTAGCTTAGTGAACTGAAATGGAAATGGTGTATAGACAGTAATGTTTCCTATACATATATGGACAGATAAACACTTGTCTGCTTTCCAGATATCCACAAGACTTCTTGCAGATTTTAGGTCTATATAAAGGCATCAGCAGGAGAGCATTTCCAATGGGAAAGAGCCTACGGGATACGAATAGCAGAGTCATCATGAAGGTTATGTGATCCTTTTCCCCATTCCTAACAATGTGGGTAGAGTCCACAGCAATCGAGAATGACCGAGGGAGAAAAGAAGCACCTGGCACCAAATTGCTCGGAATATATCAGCAAAACTGTTGCAGGAGGAAGCCTGGAGGCTGTAGTCAGTAGGAGCCCATATATCACTAAGGATAAATCTGACACGTACATGGATAGAACATGACACTTCCTTAGTCCATGTGTGCAGAAGCCAGATGGATGTTGGGTTCCATGCATGGTGCAGCAAAGGATGACGTGAATTGACCCACCAGGCAATAGAGGTCTCAACAACCACTTGCCTGTTATTGACTTGAAAAGTCTTGGCCAGTTGGTCCGTAGGATCCATGTCCCTAGTTCTATCAAGATAAAAATAAAAATGCTCCCGACTGTGTAATTTACCCTCAGTCAAGGAAGCATGGGAACATTCACAAACGAAAACGTTCTGAAAAAATAAACAATCATCCTTCAGATGGCGTTCTGGCCGTAACCTTGGAAAAATGGCAGATTCTTCAGAACACGTGTCCCTATAGAAACAACAAAAGTTGAAAGCTCATTTGTGTCCCCAGCTAACGTCATCACCACCTGGAAAGATGTCTCACATGAAAGGGGTCTTCTACTGCATCATGTTTACAGCTCAATACATATGTATCTGGCCAACCAAGAATAAGATAAGGGCCTAAGAATTGTGTGGCATGTGACTTCAGAACAGATGTCCAAAGTGAGTAACGTTTCCAGGAGGCTCGATACTGCAGTGAGATAAGCATTGCAAACTTCCACTTGCGCACCAGTGTCAACCAGGTAATGTGGAAAAGACCTAATGTCCTCCACTGAGCAGGTTGATCATTTTCGCTTGTGCTCAGTGGGGGAATCTCCGCTATTTGCTGGTGTACTGAGGTGTGTTAGAGGAGAGCTGTTTTTGGAAGAGTGCAAAGGTTAGTACCTCAAGGAGGAACAGTGTTTCGCCTGTAATTCTAGTTCTGTCAAGGGTATTCTCTCTGAACCCATAAACAATTTGAATATCTCCATGCATGGGCACGATCCCCAGAACATCATTGAAAAAACAATTTAAGTACAAAAACATGTCTATAAGAGGCAACATTTCCTACTATATCTTTTCTGGTCTTAAAGTAGTCTCAAATAGCCAAACAAAAATATACACTTGGGTTAAAACACTACTGAATTATCCTCTTTTAAAAAGCCCCAAAACTATGGAAAATGTAGCCACTTACAGACTAAGTACAAACAGTACCAAATTAAGACACTGCACCTTTAAGCATTCCAGAGCTAAGGAGCCTTTCCGTATCCTATGCAGGGACTGTAAGGCACAGTCCGTTTTGGATGAGACGAGATATCTTATGTAACCAAAGTCCGTACACCAAAGTTCTTTTAAAAATGGGGCAGCGGGGGGATTGTTTATTTATTCAGACGGAATAACCACGACTGAGAACTAATGATTATGAGCAACAAACTTTTACTTCTCGGTCATGCGATTCTCTTTGATATCAACAACAGCAATCTTAAAGACGCCTCATTCTGGAAGAGGACGAAACAAAAAATGGGCAACCCAATAAACCTTTGGGGGCTTGGGTAGTATACATGATCAGGTAAAGAAGCCTTCAAGGGATTCTTTTTAACATTTGAGTTAATGATAGGTACAACATCTGAATTTTCTAAAAGCCCTAAATAATGGCTTGTTACACTCGAATGTCGAAGTGAATTGTTCAATTGTACAGCGAATCAAACTGAAAGCTAGACTAAGCTCAACAATAATAAGTAATAATACATGGGTGTATACTTAATAGAGTTCAAATTTATATAAAAAATTGATGTACAAAAAAGGTTACAAATAAAAGCGACTGAAGTGAGCACTTCTTCATAAAGATCTTCTATCATAAAACACTTTTGCCATAGCCCATTTCACATAATTGATAACAGGAAGAATATCATTGACATTACAATGAACAATCTCTGAAAGAATGGTGACGGAGAAAATGGGTGAGATTGTCGAAGTTTCGGTCTTTGGAGTGAAAGCATCTATAAGACCATCTTCAGGACATACATTCTTATGTGTACTGATGACCCTGAATCATAAGGAACCTAGTAATATGTTCCAAAACCATATAGAGCAGCAACCTAAAGTTAACAATGCTCCAAAAGTCAACATTTGAAGGTAGATATCATGTTGGGGTAACCGGTCATCTCAGAATTCAGTTGAAACGCATATTGTTGCAAGATTGACAACTCTCGCATCAGTCATGGGTTTGCAGAATGTTCTCGGTCGTCCTAGTTTATCAGACCGAAACTAGTTTCCATTCTTTCAGGGATCCTCCGGGCAGATGTTTTTGCCACCAGGAAGGCGTCTTGATGGTAAGGAGCCTTAGAGGACAGTTTTGCAATTGCTCAAATGGAGCACCAGGACTAGGTTAAGGTCCCACTGAGGCATGACGAAGGAGGAAACATATGTTGCAAACCTTTCAAAACCTATGTACAATGGGGATTTGAAGAGGGGTGTGCGGTCAGGCAACCGCAGAAAGGCTGATCTAGCAAAAAGTTAGCCTTTTAAGGTGCCCAGAGGAGAGCCCTGCTGGACAAGGGAAGGATAAAGAGAAGGACCTGAGAGAAGGGGCAGAAATAGGAACAACCTGTTTCTCAGCACACCATTCCTCAAACCTGCCCCAATGGCAGGCATCTACAGATTTGATGGAGAGATGCCTGGCTGCCAAGATAACATCGCCGCTCAATGTCTATGCATGAAGGCGGGGCGATGACAGGTTCAGGCGGAGACCCACCCCCCCCCCCCCCGCTTCTGCGACAGAAGATCCTCCCGAAAAGGCAGCCTTATCAGAGGACCGATTGCCATGCTCAACAGCTCGACATACCAAACTCTCTGAGCCCAGTCCGGAGTCACAAGAATGACTTGGGCCCGGTCGCTCCTGCTCTTATTGAGAACTCTGGGAAGAAGTGGTATGAGCGGAAAGGCGTACAGGTGGCCTGAGCTCCACTAAAGACGAAAAAGTCTGAGCAAGATTCGCCTTGGAAACTCCAGCACGCAGAAATGTGGGCATTTCGCGTTCTCTGTGGTGGGGAACAGATCTAACTAAGGCGCTTCCCACTTCTGAAAGAGACATTGCATCACCTCCGGACGGAGACATCACTCGTGATCCGCTAGGCATCTTCAGCTGAGTTTGTCCGCCCTGGCGTTCAGAGAGCCCACCAGATGCTGAGCCCCCATGGATATGACCTGCTGTTCTAGCCATGTCCAAAGGTTCTGTCCTTCCGCAAATCTTCGGCCATCCAAAATACACTTGGCTGCATGCAATGGCTCCAGCGGCTCTTAACTTGGTCCGATCCCTGCTGAACGCGGTGGTAAGGAGAGATTGCAGTAATCAGGTGACCAGTGAAAGACAGAGTATGAGCTTATGCGCATCGCAGCCTCTCGATCGAGCTTCCAGCTACCATTTTCTCCTTCAAAATTACTGTTTTAGGGGTATCTGAGGTATACACATTAATATTGCAACCATTGAGCAGAACCAGATATGAAACCAGGCTGCCTAGGTTCAAGAGAGCTCCTTAAAGATAAAGCTGCATAGCAAGTATGGGATAAAATAGAGAGATGTTCTCTACTCTGTAAAGTATTGTGTATCTTGAGTGGACTCATAGATGCGCTACTACTACTGAAAAGCCAGAGGTGCCTGCACCATTAATGCTTTAGAGTGGCAGTAAAGTTAATGGTGATTTGTCTGGTCATCCATCAGCATTTAATCAGCAAGAGAAGTAGACTCCTAAAAGAATTCCATCAGAGCTGGATCAACTTTGGATTCTTGATGATGATTGTTGAAAAGCCTTAATTCAAAATATGTATTGTCTTTAGCACTCATCTGTAAGTTAACCTTCAAAATATATCATACATTTTAATCATATCAAAACAAATCAAATTAAGTTGAGAGTCCTTTTAAACAGGTAAAAACAGCATGCTCAATTTAGTTTTCATCCCATTTAAAACAATCTCAAAAAAGCTTCTTTGTCACTTACCTTCTTCCGGTACAAAGTGCTGCGATTAAGGCCAAATCTTACTCGGTTACCTTTTGGGTAATGTTTTAAGTTATATCTACAAGTTATGTGACTTTTGAATCCAATTTGTAATTTATTTATTCTACAATACTATACTGCTGAAAGTTCAAATGCTGCTGATTTAACAAACACAAGAAACAATGCTTTATTTCCCTCCTTTAAATATTTATTTTATTGTGGGATAAGTTTATCAATTTACCTCAGTCATTCCTTTGAAAGCCCACAAAAATAGAACAATTCTGATCACTTTTCTAGCAATTTAGTTATTAATTTGTCTTTATGCACAGCCAATGCCTGCACCCTGGAGTTCTTCCTTACCATGGTGAAATCTGTGGATCATCCCAATACTCTCAGAGCCCCTGGTGAAAGCTCCTACTGATGCACTTACTTAAAATGGAGGGGGTTTACTGAGTAACCAGAAACTTGCCCAAAACCCGTGTTCCACCTCGAACTAAAAGATCTTCACTGGTTACTCAGCTGCAGCACCCCATTCCTTCCTATCACGCGCCTGTAATGGAAACTTTATAAACAGTCAAGAAAAAAGGTGGCAGAGGGTCTGCCTATAAACATAAGATTATTGTAATATGCCTAGAAACATTTAGCATAAATTTGCCCTCAGCTGTGATAACTGTCCCAGAAAAGGAATGGGACCCCTTATAGCTCTGCTTCTGTTCTAACACCTTCTAGTTCAAAGGTGTCCACCAAATGACAAGGAGGGCTATATCACTGCCAGATGTTCAGGATAACCACAGACTAGGCAAGTGGTTTGTATTTAGATTCACTGTACGCAATTATTTTTGGGTGTGCATCCAATTTGGCATGTCATTTACAAATGAACTGAATAGTTTTTAGAAAGGGAAATAAGCAATTTTTTTTTAAATAAATGTTACAAGGTTTGGCCAAACAACAGAGGGGACTTGTACCATGGAGTTACTGAGTCGCTTTCAGGTTCAGTAGAAAATAGACCAGTGAACATGAGTTGATCGATTCGAACAGATCCATCTGGCCAAGCAGTACAGAATTATTCCAAGCTAATAACCAAAGGAAGGATCCCTATTCACAGAAAATAAAGCACTCAGGGGTAATGGTTGAGATATGCAAGATCAAAGTCCACTTCCACACTTACCAACTGCATCAATGTCCGCATGTCCCAACCTCCAAAACTAGGTAAGGTTGAATTAGCCCAGACCACCAAGAACAATATCTGTTTATATGATGCAACTAAAGTGGTATGTGAGCAAACACTTGCAGAGTTCACAGGCTGTACAATGGAAACTCCCCATAGTTCCAGATTTCTGAAAGACACAATTAATGCAAAAGGATACAGGTTGTATGAACTTTGTTCGGCCTCCCATGCCATCGTAACCTGTCCTAATCTGAAAGAAAGAGAATGTAAGGGTCATTTGGTAGAAAGACTGAAAGCCCAGAAAACAATTAATTTGTACGCAGTTCTGTTACAAAATAAGAGATGGCAAAAGGTAAGGATGTAGAGACTGGCAAGGAGAGGGGAGTATTGCATAGGTATAGAATACTGAGAATTTTCACAGTGGGATCTTTTTAGGATTGAAAAACTGTGGAGGCGGCACTCAATTCTGGGCAGGCATATTTAGCACCACCACGTCATACCATTAGAAATCAAGACTGTTTCGCAATGTCTAAGTGTTGGACCTATGTCCTAGGGGTAGCTTGGCCCAGGTCAACAGGCTAACATCTCCACTTGGCCTTTCATGCTTGCATCCTACTCAGCTCACAATCTTGCGCAGCACCACCTAAAAGAAAGGACACTACACTGTTCTTTTTAAAAAAAAGGTAGAAAAGTTTATCTTCCCTTTTCAAATGAATCAATTTGGTTTTTATCCTCTACATTCCAGTTTCACAACATTGCATTATGTTCTAAATGGTAATACTAGTCAACATCAGATTGGCAGATAATTCATCAACACAGGATAATGTAACCCAGCGCCTTAAATTCCAGCCCCAATTACAGTACCACGTATAACATGTACATCCCACTGGCAATCAAATGGTTATATATTCTGTACAATCTTCTTCAAGGCAGATGAGTACATTACAGCTAATTCAAGATCCTACAAGGTCTTTGGGACCAGATTGTTACTCTAGCAAGTTTCCTCCAGGGTATACACGATAGGGGCACCCCCAGCGCTATTCTCAAATCCCACAATGCGCTCGGAAACAGTTGGATGCACTAAGCTCTATACTTTGATGTACCAGGGATAGTCTTATGTAGGCTGTCAGTTCTAGTCCTCTTGTTGAAAGTTTACCCCCAGGAGGCCCAGCTTACTCTATGCCTGGCTTCCTCCTCACGGGGTGCTTCACGGAGACAGGGGCCGAGTTCCTGGCTAATTTCTACCAAAACTTGACATTCAAGGGGGGTTTCTCCTCGGGGAGGGGCGAAACCAGGGACCTTTTCCTTCCGCCCGCCTCCCCAGGATCTTTGCGACTTGCAGGCTTCCAAGTGAGTTGAGGCCCCGCTCCACAGCGTTTCCCCCCCAGTCCGTCGGCCTCACCTCAGTAACGGTCTCTGGAGGAGTTCAACGCCGGGGGGAGGTCATTCTCAGCTCTTCGCTGTCCTCACACCCCCGACACCAGTACTTGGAGCCTCCGCTTCGACTAGAGGCGCACCCGACGCCGCCAGGAGCAGCGCGGCTCTCGGGGGGCGCGGCTTCCTCACTCACCCAGGAGCGGCGGGGGCGGCGCTCCAAAATCCACCCCCGTCACGTGACACTAGTCAGGCCGCTTCAGAGCTCGATACAGCCCTCGTTTCCTCAGCGCAGCCTCCTCACACCCCCGGCTGTGTCGCTGGCCCGCAACTGTCACACTGGAGCCCCAGATCTCCCCACAAGGCCCAAAGAGACTTCAGGGACGCTCTACTAGATCCTGGTCCGCGGCAGTGAGTGTTCCCAACTAAGGTTCCAGACGGGGGGGTGGTTAAAGTTAAACAGGCGATCTGCACACCCAGGCAGTCACATTGGTAAGCCAACTCCTGGGGACTACAGCCAAGTCTCCTTCCTCTCTGTCAGGAAGATGATCAGTCGATAGTTCTGGAGTCCAGTATCCCAGGGGTCTACCAGGATGTAGGAGTGATAGTCCAGGAGGGTGTCTCGCTTCCCTGACTCTCTTCAGAGGTCTTGATTAAGTAGGAGCGCCCTGGGTAAAGGTGACCTCAGACAGTGGCCGGGGACAGGGACAGGTCAAAAGGTCAAGGGTGGTATCGGCTGAGGAGGGAAGTATCGCAGAACCTCAGAACTATCAATTTCCCTCTCTAGCGCATCCACCTCCCCACTCAGATGCCTTACTCCTGTCTACCTCACAGCCCACCTATCAACCTAAAATGGCCGACCTACCTCACCCTTATTTATAACCTGGGCCCTGACTGACCAGAGTGGTCCAGAAGGTTCCGGAACCCCTCATGATAGTCTATGGCCCAGGTCCTAGGGTGACAGTTTAATCCACCATTTTGTGACAACACTAAATCCCTTCTTCCATTTTAGTGAGACACCTTGCGCCTCACCCTCAATTAGTGAGAATGGGGCGCCCAGAGCCTCTACGTCCACACCCAAAAAGTTTAGTAGACAGAAAAAATGAGAAGGTGAAAAGGGACAAAAAAATAATAAAATGAAGAGGGAACTGCCAAAGGGCTGACAGGTCTAACACGCGTCCCCCCCAGCTGAAAGTGGGGAGAGCTACCCAACCCCTTGGGAGTCCTCTTCACTAAGGCGGAAATACCTGGAGAGACCGTCAGCATTGGCGTGGTCCACTCCTGGGCGATGTTCCACCCTAAAGTCCATCCCCTGTAGGGAAATGGACCACCTCAACAGCTTGGGATTCTCGCCCCTCATTTGCATCAGCCACCTAAGGGGCCGGTGGTCGGTCTGAACCAGGAAGTGCGAGCCAAACAGGTATGGCCGCAGCTTCTTCAGAGCCCATACCACCGCAAAAGCTTCCCTCTCAATTGCACTCCACCTCTGTTCCCGGGGGAGTAGTCTCCTAGATAGGAAAACCACCGGTTGGTCTAGACCCTCATCATTAAGTTGCGACGGCACTGCTCCAATACCGTGCTCCGACGCGTCTGTCTGGACAATGAACTCCTTGGCAAAGTCAGGGGCCCTGAGAACAGGTGCGCACACATGGCCTTTTTCAAGGTGTCAAAAGCTTGTTGACATCCCTCGGTCCAGATCACCCGTCGAGGGTGCTTTTTGGAAGTGAGCTCGGTCAAGGGGGCTACGATGGTACCGTATCCCTTGACAAAGCGTCGGTAGTAACCAGTGAGGCCCAAGAAGGCCCGAACCTCTGTCTGTGTCTTGGGGGGTTCCCAGGCCATGATGGTCTCGATCTTGGCCTGGAGGGGTTGCACCTTGCCCCGACCCACCAAGTGACCGAGGTACACTACCGACCCCTGCCCGATCTGGCACTTACTGGCCTTGATCGTCAGACCTGCCTGCTGCAAAGCCTGAAGAACGGCCTGAAGGTGACTCAGATGGTCCTCCCAGCTGCGGCTGAAGACAGCGATGTCATCCAGGTACGCAACTGAAAAGGTTTCCATTCCAGAGAGGACCTGGTTCACCAATCGCTGGAACGTAGCAGGGGCGTTCTTGAGCCCGAAGGGCATCACACAGAACTGGTAGTGACCCTCGGGTGTGGAGAAGGCTGATCTTTCCTTGGCTCCATCCGTCAGGGAAATCTGCCAGTACCCGGAGGTGAGGTCAAAGGTACTGAGATATTGGGCAGCTCCCAACCGGTCAATGAGCTCATCCGCCCTCGGGATTGGATGAGCGTCTGTCTTTGTCACAGAATTCAGTCCCCTATAATCCACACAGAACCGGAGTTCTGGGGTAGTGCCCGGTGGGGCAGCTTTGGGTACCAGTACCACCGGACTGGACCAGGGACTACTCGAAGGCTCAATCACTCCTAGCTCTAGCATCTTGGTAACTTCCTCATGGATGCTAGCCTTCACCTTATCCGACAGTCGGTAGGACTTGGACTTCACAGGTGGGCTGTCCCCTGTGTCCACGTCATGGGTACACATATGAGTCCTTCCCGGGAAAAGGGAGAACAAAGAAGCAAACTGCTCCAGTACCTGGCGACAGTCCTTCCGTTGTTCAGGAGTTAGTGACGGTGAAAGGATCAATCCCTCCACCGATCCATCCTTCTCTTGGGACGCAAACAGATCGGGAAGAGGTTCACTTTCCTCTTCCTCTGACCCATCAGTCACCATCATTAACGTGACCTCGGGTCTCTCTTGGTGAGGCTTGAGGCGATTGACATGGAGCACCCGATGGGGCTGCCTGGGGGTCTTAAGATCTACCACGTAGGTAACCTTGCCCTTTTTCTCAACCACCTCAAAGGGACCTGACCAGCGATCCTGGAGGGCGCTAAGCTCTCCAGGTTCCATCACCCACACCTTCTGGCCAGGCTCCAGCTCCACCGGGTGAGCGTTTCGGTCATACCATTCCTTCATGACCGTTTGGCTGGCTTCTAGGTTTTCAGAAGCTTGCTTCCACAACCTAGCCATTTGGCTACGAAAGGCCAGCATGTAGCTCACCACATCCGGGGGAAGTTTCCTGGGAGTCTTTTCCCATCCATCCTTCACCAGGCTGAGGGGTCCACGCACAGGGTGCCCGTACAACAACTCGAAGGGGCTGAAGCCCACTCCCTTCTGTGGTACCTCCCTGTACGAAAACAGCAAACAAGGTAGGAGGACGTCCCATTTCCTCCGCAGGCTCTCGGGCAGACTCCGGATCATGCCCTTTAAGGTTTTGTTAAACCTTTCCACCAGACCATTAGTCTGGGGGTGATAAGGGGTGGAGAACCGGTAAGTAACTCCACACTCCTTCCACATAGCCCGCATGTATGCCGACATGAAGTTGGTACCTCTGTCCGACACCACTTCCTTGGGGAATCCCATTCGGGTAAAAATTCCCATAAGGGCCCGTGCCACCGCAGGTGCAGTAATGGTCCTCAAAGGTATAGCCTCTGGGTACCGTGTGGCATGATCCACCAGAACCAGGATAAACCTGTGACCGGCCGACGTTGGTGGATCCAATGGCCCGACAATGTCGATGCCCACCCTTTCAAAGGGGGTACCAACGACAGGCAGTGGTTCCAGGGGAGCCTTCAGCTTCACCCCCGTTTTCCCACTAGCTTGGCAGGTTACACACGTCCTACAAAAAGTATCGGACGTAATCCTCATCTGAGGCCAGTAAAAATGAGGGACAAGTCGAGCAAAGGTCTTGTCTTGTCCCAAGTGTCCTGCCAAGGGTATTTCGTGAGCCAGTCCTAATAGGAAGGCTCGGTAACGCTGGAGAACTACCAAGGCCCGGGATGAACCATGCACCGGAGCCTTGGGTTCGCTATACAGGAGTCCATCTTCCCAATATATGTGGAAGTTCCCCGAATCGTTACCCGCTGCCTGGGCTTCGGCCTGCCGCCGTAAACCCTCAAGGGTAGGGCACTCCTTCTGGGCCCGACAAAACTCCTCCCTAGTAGGTCCTCCCTCCACCTGCCAGTCTGCAGGGGTAGGCAAGCCCTCCAGGGACGTTACATCCCCCTCCGTAGACTCCGGGACCACCTCAGTTGCCCCATCCACCTTTGGAGGGTCAGATGCCGGGGCAGGCTTTCCCCGTCCCCGTCTACCCTTTCCGGCAGCTGGTTGGGCCTTTGTCCCAGGCTCCAACCTCTGTGAGTCCCCTCTTCGGGTGGTCACGGACCGAGTGTGGGCACACGTCCACTCAGGGGTCCCCAACATTTCCATGTGGGCCCTGAACTCAACCTCCTTCCACGCCGAGTGTTCAAGGTCGTTTCCCAACAGGCAGTCGACTGGCATGGCAGGGCTGATCGCAACTCGTAGAGGACCCGCCACCCCTCCCCACTCGAAGGGAACCTGGGCCACCGGATAGTGACCCTCTCGGTTGTCAGCCATCACAACCGGGTGGACTACATTGGGGACCACCTGCTCTGGGGACACCAGCTGACTCCTTACCATAGTCATGCTGGCTCCTGTGTCCCTCAGAGCCTCCACCCTCTGGGCATTGATGGTGACCCATTGCCTGTACTTAGTAGTATTCGAAGGCATCTGGGTCTTAGGAACCATCTCACAATCCCCTAAGGACACTAAGGTTAGCCCTGCCCACTCACCTCCCTTATCTAGGGGCAACTCCTCCCCGAGCACTACACTCGCCACCCCAGGGGTCTTTCCTCCAATGGGAGGGTGTGGTCTCTTGGGACACTTGGCATCCACCTTATAGTGCCCAACCTCACCACACTCGTAACATCGGACAACCCTAGGTTGCTGACCACGGTCAGGATAAGGGGGTTTGTGGGGACCAACCTTAGGAGGGAATCCTACTCCCTTCCCTGGTGAACTCTTTTGGGGGCCTTTAGAGAACTCCCTCTTTTTGTCTCCCCCCTCTTTCTTCTGGGGGGCGCCCTGACCAGCCCCTTGGAAATTCCCTCCAGTCCCTTTTGAGGATACCCGGGTGCTCGCCCAGATATCCGCCTCCTCTGCAAGCTTCCTGGGATTAGTTAGCTTGCTGTCTACCAGGTGCTGACGCAGCTCTGGAAAACTTTTCTCTAGGAGGTGCTCCTTTAAAATTAAATTGTACAGTCCCTCATAGTCCTTGACATCACTGCCCTGCACACAGCCCTCTAAGGCCTTCCTGGCATAGTCCAAGAAGTCCACCCAATTCTGAGTGGACAACTTCTGACTGCCCCGAAACCTCTGCCTAAATTTTTCAGGGGTCAGTCCAAATTTCCTTACTAGGGCTACCTTCATGACGGGGTACCTGGTCTGGTCTGGCTGTTCTAGAGCCAACAAGGCATCCCTCCCCACCGGAGGCATATACCTATACAGGCCACCCCCCCACTGGGCTTCGGGGACCCCATGGGCTCTTAGAGAAACCTCATAGGCAGCCAGCCATTTTACAATGTCATCCCCTATACCATAGCTAGCAACCACATCTTTGGGCAGGTAGGGCCTGGACTCTCTCGGGATCTCTCTCGGTATGCTGCCACCATTAGGACTGCTGGGGGTTCCAAGTTGAAGGGCTTTGAGCTCTAACTCTTTTAAGTGGAGCTCATGGAGGAACCTCCTCTCCTCCCTCTCCTTTTCCAACCGGGCCAGATCCATTCTAAGCTGCCTCTCTTCCCTTCGGTCAACCAGGTCAGCAGAGGACAAGCTCCCCCCTGAGGCGCTACTTCCCACCCTTGATGGGGCCCTGGACCCAACGTCCATATTACCGCTCCCAGGGGGAAGAAGGACTTCCGGTTCTTCCAGGGGGTCTAGTCCTGGTTCCTCCTCCCGTTTCCCGCTAGGGTGGGCCATAACCCAGGCTCTTAAGCTGGCTTGGAGCTCCATTTTCTTCGCCCCCAGCTTAAAGAATACCTCCCGCTCCTGGCAGAATTCCTTCAATTGGGCCACCGTATATTCCTCCAGCCTACCCAATTCGAATTCCATCCTACCAGATGGGACCCCACACAGTCAACAAGAACTTTACTCTGGAAGACTTTCCCAAAAAGGAAATATACACAGGACAATTTTAAAAACCTCCAATTAGGAAAACAATCTGGAGAAAACTCCAGCCAAAACAATCCAGTGTAGGTGGTGATGCGCGCAAAACTGCTACCAAGCGGATGCAAGCACTGAATAAGGATCCCACCGCTGAGCACCAACTTGTTGGACCTATGTCCTAGGGGTAGCTTGGCCCAGGTCAACAGGCTAACATCTACACTTGGCCTTTCATGCTTGCATCCTACTCAGCTCACAATCTTGCGCAGCACCACCCAAAAGAAAGGACACTACACTGTTCTTTTTAAAAAAAAAAAGGTAGAAAAGTTTATCTTCCCTTTTCAAATGAATCAATTTGGTTTTTATCCTCTACATTCCAGTTTCACAACATTGCATTATGTTCTAAATGGTAATACTAGTCAACATCAGATTGGCAGATAATTCATCAACACAGGATAATGTAACCCAGCGCCTTAAATTCCAGCCCCAATTACAGTACCACGTATAACATGTACATCCCACTGGCAATCAAATGGTTATATATTCTGTACAATCTTCTTCAAGGCAGATGAGTACATTACAGCTAATTGAAGATCCTACAAGGTCTTTGGGACCAGATTGTTACTCTAGCAAGTTTCCTCCAGGGTATACACGATAGGGGCACCCCCAGCGCTATTCTCAAATCCCACAATGCGCTCGGAAACAGTTGGATGCACTAAGCTCTATACTTTGATGTACCAGGGATAGTCTTATGTAGGCTGTCAGTTCTAGTCCTCTTGTTGAAAGTTTACCCCCAGGAGGCCCAGCTTACTCTATGCCTGGCTTCCTCCTCACGGGGTGCTTCACGGAGACAGGGGCCGAGTTCCTGGCTAATTTCTACCAAAACTTGACATTCAAGGGGGG
Source organism: Triturus cristatus (assembly GCF_964204655.1). Lineage (NCBI taxonomy): Eukaryota > Metazoa > Chordata > Amphibia > Caudata > Salamandridae > Triturus > Triturus cristatus. The sequence goes on along the minus strand of NC_140592.1, from coordinate 327,049,215 downwards.
TTTCTCCTCGGGGAGGGGCGAAACCAGGGACCTTTTCCTTCCGCCCGCCTCCCCAGGATCTTTGCGACTTGCAGGCTTCCAAGTGAGTCGAGGCCCCGCTCCACAGCGTTTCCCCCCCAGTCCGTCGGCCTCACCTCAGTAACGGTCTCTGGAGGAGTTCAACGCCGGGGGGAGGTCATTCTCAGCTCTTCGTTGTCCTCACACCCCCGACACCAGTACTTCGAGCCTCCGCTTCGACTAGAGGCGCACCCGACGCCGCCAGGAGCAGCGCGGCTCTCGGGGGGCGCGGCTTCCTCACTCACCCAGGAGCGGCGCTCCAAAATCCACCCCCGTCACGTGACACTAGTCAGGCCGCTTCAGAGCTCGATACAGCCCTCGTTTCCTCAGCGCAGCCTCCTCACACCCCCGGCTGCGTCGCTGGCCCGCAACTGTCACACTGGAGCCCCAGATCTCCCCACAAGGCCCCAAGAGACTTCAGGGACGCTCTACTAGATCCTGGTCCGCGGCAGTGAGTGTTCCCAACTAAGGTTCCAGACCGGGGGGTGGTTAAAGTTAAACAGGCGATATGCACACCCAGGCAGTCACATTGGTAAGCCAACTCCTGGGGACTACAGCCAAGTCTCCTTCCTCTCTGTCAGGAAGATGATCAGTCGATAGTTCTGGAGTCCAGTATCCCAGGGGTCTACCAGGATGTAGGAGTGATAGTCCAGGAGGGTGTCTCGCTTCCCTGACTCTCTTCAGAGGTCTTGATTAAGTAGGAGCGCCCTGGGTAAAGGTGACCTCAGACAGTGGCCGGGGACAGGGACAGGTCAAAAGGTCGAGGGTGGTATCGGCTGAGGAGGGAAGTATCGCAGAACCTCAGAACTATCAATTTCCCTCTCTAGCGCATCCACCTCCCCACTCAGATGCCTTACTCCTGTCTACCTCACAGCCCACCTATCAACCCAAAATGGCCGACCTACCTCACCCCTATTTATAACCTGGGCCCTGACTGACCAGAGTGGTCCAGAAGGTTCCGGAACCCCTCATGATAGTCTATGGCCCAGGTCCTAGGGTGACAGTTTAATCCACCATTTTGTGACAACACTAAATCCCTTCTTCCATTTTAGTGAGACACCTTGCGCCTCACCCTCAATTAGTGAGAATGGGGCGCCCAGAGCCTCTACGTCCACACCCAAAAAGTTTAGTAGACAGAAAAAATGAGAAGGTGAAAAGGGACAAAAAAATAATAAAATGAGGAGGGAACTGCCAAAGGGCTGACAGGTCTAACACTAAGACAATGAAAATCTCTAAGGGAATTTAGAGTGATAATGTTAAACTTTGGTACAGTGTTCTTTCATTGAAAGCCCAGGAGTCTTTATTCCATTTAAGTTTACTTGTCAAAAGAGTTCATTTTAAAGATTTTTCACCCCTTTCACACTGTGCAACTACATTTTGTCATTGAAGAAGTATGATATGAAAAGGTCAAGGGCACAAGAGTATGTGTACGGTTGTCCATTGTTGAACAAAGCACAGACAAAATGATTGGACAGTAGGCTGATTTCCGACTGAAAAGGAGCAGTTTCTTACCTGTAACTCCTGTTCTCTTGTAGGGGTATTTCCATGATAAGTCATAAGCAACCCTCCCTCCTCCCCGGTAGAATAGACAGAGGGATGCATAACATAGAGCATGCATTCTCTTCTCATTGCCCTCAAAAGAACTGAAGTAACTGCCACTAGCTGTGCATGATGGGATATTGGTGGTCTCTGGGAACTTAAAGGCACAGCTTCTACCTTCTATTTTCAAATACATATAATGGCAGCCTATGGGAGTACTCTGTCCTTTCAACTATCATGAATAAATAGGTTTTGTGAAGGAGATTATTCTGTGTGTTTAATACTACACAAATTTAGAATACTGGCTACCTTTTTTCACTTCTTGATGAGGATGCGGTTAGTGTAGCCTATGTATTTAGGCTGCATTATTGTCTTTCTATCTCTTAAGTGTCTTTGCAGGCCTTCCTGAAAAAAGGCGTAAAAATATCCACTTAAGAAGATATATCTAAAGAAGTGCTCTGGGGTCCCCGCACGTGGGCGGGACTATTCAAGTGCTTATGACTATACATGGAAATACCCTACGAGTGAACCTGCCTTTTATGGAAAAATCTAAATTAGTGAGGAATTTTTTTTCAAATAACCTTTTATTGTGGGGACATAAGGCAATAGGTTTATAGGATGCACTTGTTATGATTTTTCTTTGTACTAAGTTGTTAGACTGTACTTACAGCGCCTTTATTCTGATGAGGATTTAACAGGCTACCGTGAGGCTTGCCCTTTAAAAGAGAGTTCTTGATGAAGGCAGGTAGATGAACCTCGTCATCATTAGCTTCTTGGTGCTCCTCTTCTCGATGCTGTTTAGAATAAATGAAAAACATTTATTATAGGTGCTCCTCTTCACTGGCTCCAAATTTTTGACTTGTTTCCAGACAGAATGGTGCTTTCAAGTACTTGCTTCTTTCTTCCTTCCAGATATCCGTTGGAGAAGGAAAACGAAAATTTGCTTAGCAAGCGCAATAACATGGCAATGTGCGTTTCTTTTAAATAAATACTCTCCACAAGTCAGCAATATATTTCATAGCCAATGCAACTCACATACTATGAAAGAAAGAACAGACAAAGAAAATAGGTATAGCCTTTGCAAGCTGGCTCACTTTTTAAACGTATTTATTAAAAGCATGTCACACAAATAAAATGGAAAAAAGAAAAAGTGCTGTCCTCTATATGTGGGCGCCTTATGCTTGCAATAAAAAAATATTGATTTAAAAATCTTTCACTGATGTAGATGCTTTAGTGATTTTTTTTTAACAAGCCTTCCAATTTAGCAATGCATTTATTATATTACTATTATAAGTTACTTGCCTTTGCTAACGCCTTATCTGGTAGAGACTATCTAGTTGCAGATTCCTTACCTTAGAATTATCCCTAGGTGTCAGACAGGATCTGGAAATATTTTGTGAGCATTACCCCTGCATGCCGATAGGTGGTGTCGTTCAGCGCTACATGGGGTAATCGCAGCGCCGGAGGTGCCACAACCCCAGCACGCTGACATCAGTTTCTTTTCGTCACTTTGATGCCAGGAGCATGGTGCCACTAAGTGTTCCGCTGGTATGGAAAATTAGGGCCCTGAAAGGGAGCACAGCACTGTCCCTAGAAATCTGTTCACGTTCAGAGAACCCGCCAGGTGGTGAATCACCAGAGAAATGCCCTGACTTTTCAGCCACATCCAGAGACGCAGTGTCTCTTGATAAAGGGTTCAAGACCCCACCCATCCTGTTTGTTGCAGAACCAGATGGCAGTGGTGTTGTCCGTTACCACTTGCACTAGCCTTTCCTTGATGGAGGGTAGAAAGGCTTTCAATGCAAGTCGGATCTCTCGGAGCTCCAGCAGGTTGATGTGGAGTCTGGATGCCTCTGATCTCTACCCCTCCCGGATGGCCGCCCCAGCCCAGGAGTGACAATTCTGTCACAACAGTCAGATCTGGTTGGAGAAAGGAGAGGGGTCGGCCACTGACCCAATTGCTGTTCATTAACTAACACTGCAGATCTTTTGCAGTGCCCTACGAGCTCTGGACAATGTTGGAGAGATTCTCCTGATGCTGCGTCCACTGAATCTTCAGGTCCCACTGCAGAGCCCACATATGCCAGCAGGCATGTGTCACTAGCAGGATGCAGGAAGCCATGAGGCCCAGCAGCCTCCGAGTCAGTCTCACCAAATTCAAGAATAGAGGCGGAAACATCAGTATCATAGCCTGAATATCCTAAACTCGACGTTTGGGAGGATCAGCCCAAAACTGCACTGTGTCCAGAACACACTCAATGAAAGGGAGTGTCTGACAAGGGGCCAGGTGAGACTTTAGCACGTTGACAGTGAAGGAGGTCGGCCGTAGTCTGGAGGTGGGAAACAACTGCCTGGGACGCACTCTGCCTTCAACAGCTAGTTGAGCGTAAGCAGTTGCAATTTCTTCTTTTTCAAAAATAAATGGAGAGGGCGTAGGGCTAGGATATGATGAAAACCTCCTTCCTTCCAGGGCACCAGTAAGTAGCAGGAATATCGACCATGACTTACTGCTAATGCTGGCACCATCTGTATGGCACCCTTGGCCAAGAGAGACGCCACTTCCTGGTGGAGAGGAGTGATGGTCTTCCGTCAGCATGTCGTAAGTGGGTGGCATGGGTGGAGGGGTGGTCATAAAGGGGACGGAGTAGCCCCTTCGGACAAACTGAAGAACCCAGCAGCCTGAGGTTATTAATCTCCGGCGGTGCAGGTTATGGCGTATCCTGCCGCCCACTCGTCGTCCATGATGGTCGGAGGGCAAACTAAAGAGTCTCCAAGGCTGCAGTTGTCTGGGGAGTGATGGACTGGGCCAACCTCTGCCTGCCCTTCCCACACGGTCTGTGGGTGCCACGTCCTCACTAACGCAGGGGCTGGCAATGTTGCGTGCCGTGGTGGCTGGGCAGATAGAGACGTAGCAGAAATCCCCTTCTGTGACCACAAAAGGTGAACTGGGGTTGACAGGGGCCATGGAAAGGCCCAAGGACCTAGCTGTAGCTCTGCAGTCCTTAAAGTGCTCCAGCACAGAGTCCATCTGGTTTCCGAAGAGACAGGAGCCAGCAAAAGACGGGAGCCAGCAAAAGACGGGAGCCAGCAAAAGGCATGCCTATATGAGAAGCTTGGACATCCTCTGAAAAGCCAGTTGTCCTCAGCCAGGTGTGGTGCCATAAGGCCACCAAAGAAGAAGACTACTTTCCTCGGTCTGATTAGCCGTTGTGATAGCCGACGGAGAGTGGCATAAAGGGTAATGGTGGTGGTGGATTGCATCTTCGGATGCTTTCCCTGCCCATTGTGGCCCCACCACACTACATGACACCTCCCCGCAGTGCGGTTGCAACGCTTCAACCAGGGCAGGCAGGGGCCCAGTAGATCAGGTCAGGTGCTCCCTGCTCGCAGGGGACCCACTCCACTCCCACCAGATGACCACCATATTACACAATGCATGGACAGAGTGTCCCCCCTGGGTGTCCCCAGTCCTGCTACCCAGGCTGAACTCACCTGTGTCTGAACGTATTCCCCAGGGGCCGCCACTACAACTCCAGAAACTGCTGTCAATATTGTTGATAGAGGTGGCGGACCTCCAGATCCCCATGCCATCCAAGATGCTAACTATCCATGGAAAGTCTCCCAAATCCCACTGGCCAAAGTGCGCCAGTTGGTGGTCGGACTAGCACACAGAGCCTGCGGTGCATCCAGTGCAGGCAGCCTCACCGCTGTGGGTGCAGAGGCTACAACACCCAGGAGGCCTGCCTCAGAAGTCTTCTCTGTCTGCACAAAGGAGCCCCAAGCGTGGACCCCGCAGGTGCCTCCATTCCTGCCGCCCAAGGCAAAGCCACACTTTTTGTGCCTCTATTTTGCCAGGCAAGTCTCCTTACCGCCAGGTGAGCCAGCGAAAGGGGCAATAGTGATGTTCGCTACCACCTCACAACAGGCGGCCCGCCAGCAGCAAGGCTCACAGTTCTAGCGCCCGCGCCAGTTCAGTGACTCTCAGTCACTCCTGTCCGTCCCCAAGGGGGTTCTCCTCTCAACCAGCACAGCACTCCCCTGTGTCATCGCGGCTCCGGCTCACAGCGGGGGACTGCAAGCTCGACTCCGGGGACCAAAGGCCGCCCTCCTTGATGCCGATCGGCCAATGTGACCCAGGCGGGCTACAGGGATGCTGGCATGGCCCTGAGCTCACATCGGCACCCGGAGGCCTCCAACCAGCGCCCGCTGCGCCAACAGTGATCCAGGGGATGCCAGCTCACTCCGCCGGCACAGGGCTGAGGGCAGCCTCACAGTCTGTCCGTCCATGCGCTCAGAGGAGCAACCCTGTTGATCAGGCTACCGGCCAGCCAGCAAAGGCAGGCGGCCCTCAGTTCCGATACAGTTAGGGAGTTACAATATATTTCAAAAGAGTTCAGGATTGCAGGATGATGAAGGATTTTAGATGTGCAGGCGGGTGGCGCTAGAGGGAAACTACGTCCTGTTAGCCATGTTGCCAAGCCATGCCCCGCGATTTTAAATTCCATTAACTTATTTAAGTAGTACAGCACCTGTCCTGCATAGCAACAGATTCCTATTGTAAAGGGGACCACCGTTAAATTAATTTGATTGTTGCGTTTTTAAAAACTACTTGAGCTTGCATTCCTTGTTTCTGCTGCCTGGGTCTTGTTTATCTTTAATGCCGGGCATCGATTTTACAGACAGAGCTCTTATACTGGTTAGAAGGAGGAACCTTTATAATAGCACTCCTGAAGGCCCCCTGTGTGGAGAACAATTACAGCTCGAGCGGCGGTCCCAATCCGCATCTTAACAGTGGTCGTGAGTTTAGGAAGCTGGCTCTGTATATACTATACCAAAGTGAGGTATAGTGTGCACAGAGTCTAGTGGATCCCCAAAGGTAGGCAGAGGCTAAAGTAGATAGTACCTTACTCTCCATTTGTGGTAGTGTGGGTGAGCAGCTTTAAGGCCTTATGAGAGGGTAATGTTAAGCATTTATTGTACACACTCAGCAAGAAATCATTTCACACACTCAAGGACTGAACTCTGACCAATTTGTTTTGTATAAAAATGTCCTTGAGATGTATTTTATTTCTAGAACCAAGCCAGGCCTGGTAAAGGTAGTGAAATGATACTTTTGCAGAAACAATACAGTTGAATGCAGTTGTATGTACATGATTTGCATACAGGTAGGCTAGTTATTCAAAAACAGTTGTAATTACTTTACATGTACTTTATAATTACTTTGTCGGTATTTGTAATATTACTTTTCAGATAACTCTTCTTACTCAGTGTGATATCCTAGATACCACACTAGGACATTTCCTGGATAGATGGTAAGTCCGTTTTCCTAAAAACACAGTTTTCTTAGGTTCTCATACAATTTTCCAACTCTCACACTTAAAACTTTTTCACAGAAAAGCAGTCAATGCAGTTCTATGAGAGAAAATCAGGTTATCGGTTCTAAGGTAAGTACTCTGTCTTGGGAGTTGGTTTTCTGGGATTGGAACAAGGGTTTCACCCAGGGTCAAGGACACACTCTCAAAGCACCTTCAGCTGCACTAGGGCGGCCGGGTGCAGAGTGCTGAGGCCCAATGTTATACAATGGGGTATGGGGGCCTCCGGTTGGTGGCTGCTCACGAGCAGGTCACCAGGTTGAGGGAGCAAAGGTCCTGGATTTAAGCTCACGGCAAAGGGGGGTTCAAGGTAGCACCCAAGGTGCACCCACAGCAGCACTAGGGCGGCTGGGTGCAGTTTTGGAGTCGGGTGCTCTGTTACTTTCAATGGGGATTCTCTGGTTTGAACAAACACTGCAGGCTTGGGCACGAAAATCTTCTGGAGGCGACCACCGTCTGGAGAGGCAAGTTGGGATGTCATGGGATGCCGGGACACCATCAGTTGGGCCACCTAAGGCCATGGGCCGTTGGGTGCACAGGGGTCTTTTGGCGTCGGATTCTTACCAGCTCCAGTCAGGGGGATCCTCCAGAAAGGGTCTGCAGGCGTCATCAGGAGACTCGAGGCAGGTCAGGGATCACCTGTTCCCAGGCCAGGATCGTCGGGGAGACCTCCTCTTGGTGTTGGGCCACTCAAACTCGGGCGTCGGGTGCAGACTAGCGGATTTGACCAGACCCAGAGTCTGTTGGTGAGCAAATCCGGTGCTCAAGGGAGACAAAGTCTTTTTAGTGAAGGCAGGGCAGGTCCTCCGGGTTCTAGGGGGCTGCTATCTGCAGGACACACCGTGATTCTGCTGGAGCAGGTCTAGGTCGGGACAGGCCAATAGGGCTGGGGCCAAGTCAGTTGGTGTTCTCCTCTTCTTCCTTCAACACGGCTCTTCGGTCCTTCTTCTGGTTTCTTCTTGTCTGAGGAGGCAAGGTTCGGGGTGGTCCCTAAATACCAGATTCAGGGGCATTTCAGGTAGGTACAGGTTGGAACTAATGGGTCCCTTCCTTGGTGTGGGTACACCCCCAATTATCGCACCCTTCACTCTGTTTGGCTGGGTCCCTCCATCTTCAAGATGACGGGGACTGAGAGTTGAGCTTCATCTCGCCTCCCCACCTGAGGGGTAGGGTGGCAAAAGTGGGCACACCTCTCCTCCTAACTTGGTTTTCCCACTGATTCTCCCGCCCAAAGTGGGGGACAGAACCGGTGGGGCCAGTTGCTGTGAGCAGCCAATGGCTGGGTCAGCTTACAAAGGCGGCAAGCCTTTAAAGCTTGCTCTTTGTGGACCCTGCCCATCCAGGGGGAGGTGGTTTGGCACCTATGCCCAGGATGTGCTTTGTTTCACCCAGGGGTCCAGAAACATGTCTGGGGATGGCAGTTGGCGAGCAGCCAGTCAGCCAAGACACTAGAGGGTTAGGTCGTTTTTCCAGGGAGCAGCTTTAATATGCCCTCTGAGTGCATTTGGCATTAAATCCCACACTGGCATCATTGTGGGTTTAATGTGCTGAGAAGTTTGATATCAAACTTCCCAGATTTCAGTAAAGCCATTATGGTGCTGTGGAGTTTGTAACGACAAACTCCCAAACCATATACTCTTTGTGACTTTACTGCACTTACAATGTCTAAGAACAGACACTTTAGGGGTACAGGGCTCATGCACCTGTACCCTCACCAGTGGTATAGTGCACCCTGCTAGAGGGGTGACTTACCTATACCAGAGGCAGTGGCTGTAGGCATGGCACACAGGGATGGGTGCCATGTCGACTCTTCACCTTTCTCTGCACCAAAATACGCAGCCTGCAATGGCAGTGTGTGCGTGTTAAGGTACAGCACCTCTGAGGGTGGCACAATATGTGCTGCTGCCCTTAGAGGCCTTCCCTGGTCACAGTGCTCTTGGTAGCCATGGTACCCATTACAAGGGACTTACATGTGGTCAGAGTTGCCAATTTGGATGATCACCAGTACAGTTTTAGGGAAAGAACATAGACCTTAGATACCTGGTTGGCAGGAACCCAGGGCACACTTAGTCAAAGAGCATCTACATCAGGCAAAAGGCGGGGGGGCAACCATGCAAAAAAGGGGCACTTTCCTACAGTGAGTAACTGGGCCAAGTCGTACCTCTTTCAGCACTTGACTCTCTGTAGTAGCGTGGGTCGAGCAGTCCAAAGGTCTTCAAGAGGAAAGCAGGTGTGAGACATACACAGGGCAACACACAAAGTACAAAAACTAACTGCAATAAGCTGATTGTCCAGTTATATGCTTGTTTATTTAATGAAAAAAGTAGTATTATAATATAAGCACATAAAAGCATACTAACACCCTAAATAATATCCACAGTCTCTTAAGGTCAGCGCACAGTTGTCTTCCTGTGTGGTATACTAGAGTCCCTCAACTATCTAGTGGGGCTGCTCATTTCCCATTCAACAATGCCGGCAACAGATGTGATTACGTTAGTTCCCACACAAAAAAATGTACATTTGGCCTTAAGAGTCAATTTTAACAACGCTACAAATTACGCTTGTGCAAATGCCAGGCAGGCCAGACTACTTACAACAGTCTAACCCAACCAGATGGCAGTTGGCAAGGGCGGAGGACTGGTGCATGTTTTCACCAGCTTTAGTTTCTGAAGGCTGAGAGGCTGCGACCTCTTGAGTTCTTTTCCCGATGATGAATTGGGCCTTCACAGTGCTCGTACGGCCTGCATCTGTGTCAGATGTCCTCTTCTCGGCTGCTTTGGCAATCAGTAAGTATTCTTCACCGCAGCCTTGGCACAACAATCCAGGATGACAATCCTGGCTTCATTGGTAGACCCCTCCCAGCACACTGGAGGGGTGGGGTTAGAGACCAGGCAAGTTGCACTTCGCTCACTGGGATCCACTAGCCAGGATGCTCACTTGGCTTCTCTACCTCAAGGCACTCTCCTCCTCACAGAGTCCGCTGGTCTTGGCAGACAGGCAGAAAGCTGGTGCTCCAGACTCAGGACAAACTCAGGAAAAAGGGTTTCTTTACTTCCTGGGTGAAGGCCACCACCCAGCACAGAGATTAGCAGACCTTGGGGCCTAGTCCAGGTTCCAGCAGGATGTCTTGTGGATCTTCTCACCAACTGTACCTGGCTCTTAATAGTGCTGTTGTACAAAGTTTGGGTCTTACACTCCCACTCAAATCCAAATAGCCCTAGTCCCGCTGAAAAATAACGGTTTCTGGAATCAAGGTGGCCTTTGATGCGCAAAGGCCACCTTCATGCTCCCCATCCTCTACTCTGTGTGTTCCCACTCCAGCCCTTAGAAATGTCAGTAATTCACATCACCTGTAGAGGGGTTGCCGTCCTTACGTCTACTAGCCTTTCCAGGCCATGAACGTCCAAAATGGAACCCAAAAGCCTCCATGATATGTACTAGGCACATGCACGCATTTATCCTAGCACGCACAAGCAACTATCATGCGCTGCCAGGTGCTACACAGTCACAAAGTAGGACAAGAAGGGTGATTTAACTATACAACATCAGAACTGTAGATGAGTGGGACAGTAGGCACCATTCCAGGGCCAGGTAAAAAGGCCTGACAACACTACTGATTCTTACCAAACACAAAACTGGTAGGGTGCCACCAATGCGCTTGTACCACTTAACTTCTGTCAAAGGCAGTAGCCCTCTACCACTATGAGGGCATCATTGGCGCGCCTGTCCCAGTCTGACAAGACCACGTTACCATGAGACAGGCTTAGGCCATCGCACACACGAGCGGTGTTTGCCCATGACCAAAAATCCGGACCAGAGACCTAGATATCCGTGAAGCTTGAGAAGTCAGTGCTAGGGTCTGTCACCATGCAGGGGGACTTTTCTGTCCTACAAGACACCCCTTCCAGATCATATTATCCCGAACCAACTCCTAACGTGGAGACGTTAAGCAGTCTGATCGGCAAAACCAATGGGACAGTCCATCTGCTTTCCCGTGGCTCAATCTGGCTCTGTGCTCCATTACAAAATCAAAACCTTGAAGAAAAATAGGCCATCTCAACAACTTGAGATTCTCTCCCTTCATAGACAACCACCTCTTCAATTGATTATGATCCGTTTGAACTACAAATCTAGTGCAAAATAAGTAATGGCAGGCCAACCCTATCACAAAGCACTCCTTTCCTATGGCCACTCCGTTCCCTTCTATGGGTAGTAACCTCCTTCCAATTTAGTCCACCAGACGCTCTCTACCTTCGTCATCCAAGTGAGCTATAAAGGCTTCTACTCCCTTAACAGAGGCATCAGTCTGTACAAAAAAAGGCTGACTGTAGTGCGCCTTTCCAGAGAGCGCCAGACTACACAGTGCGTTCTTCAGCTTCTCAAATACCCTTTGACGCTCCTCTGTCCAAATCACTTCCCTGGGCTGCTTCTTGGAGGTCAAAGCAATGAATGGGGTAACTTTACTCCCATATTTAGTAACAAAGTGTCTGTATTAATCCAGGAGCCCTATAAAAGCCTCAACTTAGTCTCGGTAGTTTGCACCTCCTACTCAATCGCAGACTGCATCTTGGCATTCAATAGGCGAATCTGCCAGTTCCCACCTCATGCCCTGGGAAGACTAAAGAGGACTGCCCCACCTGACACTTAGTCACCTCAATGGTCACTTTAGCCTCCTGTATCCTAGCCAACACCTGACCTAGGTGCCTAATGTGGTTCTGTCATGAACTGCTAAACACCGCAACGTCATCCAGAGAGGCCAAAAAAACTCAGCCAGCCCTGCTCAACCCAAAGGTTATTACTTAAAGTGATTTAACCCCTCTGACATAGCAAATGCCGTCTTCTCCCCTAAAGTGATCAGCTAAAACCCATTGGTCAAATTCAAGGTGTTCAAGTCCTTTGGAGCACCCAACTGATTCAGAAGCACATCTGCTCACTGGACTGGATGGGCATCTGTCTTCGTTACCTCACTGAGGGCTCAGCCGCCTCCACAGACCACAAATCTGTAAACCCTTGCTTTGGTATTTGGTACCACAGAACTAAACCAAGGACTACTAGATCTTGCAATAACTTCCAAGTATCCAAGTACAACATATTAGCAACTGCCGCCTTAATGCATCCTTTAATCTGGTCAGATATTCAGAATATTCTGCCCTTTACTGGCAGACTGTCTTTCATGTCTTTGTCATGGCCACAGACTGCCGTTAACTTGTGAGTCAGCGAGAAGAGGTTGGAAAACCATCCCAAAGCCCCTCTACACTCTCTCTGCAGCTCAGGTGTCAACTCTGGGCCAAGTGAAGCCCTTCTACAGTGCCATCGTTCACATTGCCATGCAGTAGGTCAGGAAGAAGCTCACGGTCTTCCTCAACCTCCTCTGCCATAGCCCTGACATTCACCTTGTAGCGCCTTCGGAAAGAACACATCAGCTGGTTCACATGAAACACTCCGTGGTTGCCTTGTGGCACCTGTGTCCACCAAGTAGTTAACCTTAAATCTTCTTACCTATCTTGTATGACCCACACTATTACTCCTCCAAAGCCCTGGGACAAATATGCTTAGACCCAACACCTCCTGATGCTTCTGATACCCAGTCATCATAGCTTTCTGGTCATGCCATTCATTCAATCATAAGCCTTTGGCTTGTCTGAAAATTTTCCTTCACCAGACTTCCGTATCGCACCATGAGCTTCCTGAGACCAGTTACAAAGTCTGCCACACCCTTCTATGGGGACTCAGAGGTTCCTTCCAGCCATTATCTAACTAAAGTGAGCGGACAGGGTACAGGGAATCTATACAGAAGTTCAAAGGGACTGACCTCAACTCCCTTCTGTGGAATCTCTCGGGAAGCAAACAAGTGACAAGGCAGAAGAAGATGCCACTTTTTTCTGAGGTTCTTTGCCAGAGTTCCCATCATGGTCTTGAGTGGACGTTTGAAGAATCGTTGCCGCGAGACATCCACAGCGCACCCGCTGTAGCAAAACTCAAAATACTGACTACCTTCCGTCTTGAAATCACTCACGGCTCAAAAATTAATCGGATCACCATTACATGTGATATATCCTCATAATTGTAACCCTCCAAACCTTTTCACTTATCAAGTGATGTGCACCTTGGCCAGCCGGGTTGGAATTATCACCCACGGAGCGATTTACATGAACTTTCAACTTCTCCTTCAGCCCTGAGGAAGTTGCAGGATTATTTCCATTGGCGACGAAACACGTGTTGGCAGGTTTTCTCTAGCTCACTTTTTGGAAAAAGAAATTAATTCACCTAAGATGAACATTGACATTCCTTTTGAAATACATTTGAATTGAACTATACCTTTGTCTCCAATACAACTTTACGTGTGCCCAGGACTTGGCTTCACAAGACGTTATTCTTGACCTCACCCATGGGCAGTTAGGTCCAGGCCGTGAGCTGCCCTCCGGACCACCACTGCGAAAGATGCCCCTTTCTCTGTAGTCACTGTGAGAGGAGAGACGCGGCCAGCATTTGCTGAGGTGTCCAGATCACTGACAGCAGCCAAATCCACGTATCAGGTGTTATCGACCATGGGCTCTGCTAGGGGGTAAGAATAACCATGGGGATCCTCATATCCACTCCATTCGTGTTCCTCACTAGGTTTTTCAGGGAAAAAGCGCGGTCTTTCATTCAGGCCGTGTGGGTCTGGTCGGCGCCAGAGCCAACATCATGCCACATCTGTCCATATCAGAGTGGGAATCAGGATGGGCTCAGCACCACCGATGGGAGTATGGGGAGCTATTAACGCAGCCACTAGAATGGTCCTCGAAGTCGTGAAACTGCAGCCCAGGTGGATTCGGATCCACCAACGGATCCTGAGGGGCTGACTGGCATCCAGGGCAGGCCCACCAACGGAGTCCCAGTTGGAGGCCCTCCTAAACCCCTGGGGCCCAAAAGGATCTCCAGGGGGGTTCAGCTGTCCAACGTTGAGAGTTATGGGCTTGTAGAATTCACAAAGTTGGGCGGGGATCGCTCCAGCTCTGGGAAACTCAGGGAAGCGGACCCTGTGTCAGATGCCAGCTGGGCGGGAACAATCTATGAGCTGGGCCTGGATTTGCAGCACCTTTCCCTCACGTCGTCCGAAGAGTGCGACGCACAGAAGCCGAAGTGCTCTTCAACTTCTTGGACTTCTTTTGATGAGACTTACCAGAAGAAGCCCAGGATTGCGACAAGGATCGAAGTGAGCAACTTCAGCGTAGTCCTTAGACCTCCCTTGCAAACGACACAGAGAGGTGAGGAGTCGGTCGGTAAGCAGCCAAGAGCTTCCTGGCACACTTGCCTTAGGGTTCATGGTCTGGCACTATGCACAATTCGCGAATTTGTGGTCTCCCGCTAGGCAACACAGACACACCAAGTGGGAGCCCATAACCAACATCTGTCGATAACAGGCTCCACAAGACTTGAACCAAGTAAGTTTCTTCAGAGACATACTGAAAAATAGGCACACTAGTCGATAAAAAGTTGCTAAAATCCAGTCAAAAAATGACTGAAGGGAACTCCTCTGGATCCACACTGAAGGCGCAGAAAATAAGGAACTAAGGTCAGTTCCCTAGTGTGGCGCCTATTTAGGCACCGCACACACGTTCCTTCCAGCACAGACAACACCAACAACGCCATTTGAAGCTGAAAGACGCCACTTACCGGCGCACTGAGGGATTACTCAAAATTTCTTTCTAGATCCAGTCTGACACTTGGGGAATATTCTAAGGTAAGGAATCTGCGGCTGCAAGTATTTTTCAAATAAATGGTGTGTTCTTATCTGTACCTTTTCAGAAAGCCAAGCACAGAAGTAATAAAGAAGAAAGGGTGATTAAACAAGGGAGAGTACGGCACTGAGAGGGGTGGAGTAAATTGCAAAGTAGTGTAAAAAAATTACAGAAAAGAGGTAAGGAAAAGAGGGAGTCCGGTATAGAGAAGAGTGAGGGGGTGAAAAGAGGAGGTGGACAGAACAGATGGAGAGGTGAGGATAGAAGACACAGGGTGGAGTGAGGAGGACAGGGGAATGAGCACGTATGAAAGCGAAGTGGAAAGATAGGAAGGAGTGGTAAAAGAAGGAGGGCAACACAAGGAAAAGGGCTAACAAATTAGGAGAGGCAGTGCAGCTCTTCGATTGAGTGAGAATTTAGCTGAACTGTATTCTTAAAGTGGCTAAAGTGTTCATAAGTAAAGTTCTTAAGGACCTGATGCTCAAACTCAGCGATCATGGAACGATATGCGGTCCTCACCTAAACTGCTGCAACAGGTTTGCCCTGAAAAGGCAGCAGCAAACACAGCCATCTGCCAGAGTAAACAACTTGTGAGGCACATTATGCTTGTTTTACAACTGTGCTATAAAAAGTATCTTATCCAAGAGGGGGAACTATGGGCTTTTAAATATTGAGGTCCAGCATACATGCCCAAAAGGCAATGAAACCAGAAGTAGTATGCAGTTCCTAAAGTGTGATGCAGGTAATGGTAAGCGCTCAAGGGGTAACAGGGTATGGATAATAGGGTGGGCAGGAGAAGTAATTCCTCCTTTCGGAAAAGAGACCCTCACACACCCAACAAACAGGTGTCTTGCTTCAACATCGGGTCTGCGCTGCAATACCCGATCAGGCACCCGTGATGGGGCCTTCTTGGCGGAGATCTTTATTCCCAATGCTGTTGGATGTAATGCGTGTGAGGGCCCTAGTGGATATGTGTTAGACCTGTCAGCCCTTTGGGTGGTCCCTCCTCATCATTATTTATTTTGTCCCACTTTTGCCTCAAACCCTGTTATAATTTTTCCTTTTTGCCAGTGGGAAAACAGGGGTGAAGCTGAAAGCTCCCCTGGAACCACTTCCTGTCGTTAGCACCCCCTTTGAAAGGGTGGGCATCGACATTGTGGGACCGTTAGATCCGCCTACTACAGCTGGTCACAGGTTTATCCTGGTTCTGGTGGATCATGCCACACGGTACCCAGAGGCCATACCTCTGAGGACCATTACTGCACCTGTTGTGGCTAGGGCCCTGATGGGAATCTTTACCCGAGTGGGTTTTCCCAAGGAAGTTGTGTCCGACAGGGGGACCAACTTCATGTCAGCATATATGCGGGCGATGTGGAAGGAGTGTGGAGTGACCTACCGGTTCACCACTCCTTACCACCCCCAGACCAATGGTCTGGTGGAGAGGTTCAATAAAACCTTGAAAGGCATGATCAGAAGTCTGCCTGAAAGCCTGCGGAGGAAATGGGACGTCCTCCTACCCTGTCTATTGTTTTCTTACAGAGAAGGGAGTGGGCTTCAGCCCCTTCGAGCTTTTGTATGGGCACCCTGTGCGTGGACCTCTCAGCCTGGTGAGAGACGGATGGGAAAGAACTCCCAGAAAGCTTCCCCAGGACGTGGTGAGCTACATGCTGGCCTTCCGGAGCCAAATGGCTAAGTTGTGGAAGCAAGCTTCTGACAACTTGGAAGCCAGCCAAGCAGTGATGAAGGCGTGGTATGACCACAATGCTCACCCGGTGGAGTTGGAGCCTGGCCAGAAGGTGTGGGTGATCGAACCAGGAGAGCTTAGCGCCCTCCAGGATCGCTGGTCAGGACCCTTTGAGGTGTTGGAGAAGAAGGGTAAGGCTACCTACTTGGTGGACCTGAAGACCCCTCGTCAGCCCCTACGGGTGCTGCATGCCAACCGCCTCAAACCCCACCACGAGAGGCCCGAAGTCATTTTGATGATGGCGACTGACGGAGCGGAGGACGTGGAAAGCGAGCCTCTCCCCGATTTATTTGCGTCTCAAGAGAAGGATGGGTCGGTGGAGGGAGTGATTCTCTCCCCATCTCTAACTCCTGAACAGCAGGAGGACTGCCGCCAGGTCCTGGGACAGTACTCTTCGTTGTTCTCCCTTGTTCCGGGTAGGACTCACCTGTGCGTCCATGATGTGGACACAGGAGACAGCCCACCTGTGAAGTCCAAGATCTACCGGATGTCAGACAAGGTGAAGGCCAGCATTCACGGTGAAGTCACTAAGATGCTGGAGCTAGGAGTGATCGAACCTTCCAGCAGCCCCTGGTCCAGTCCGGTGGTGCTAGTACCAAAAGCCGTACCACCGGGTGCCCAACCGGAACTGAGGTTCTGTGTGGACTACCGGGGACTGAACTCAGTAACCAAGACTGATGCTCATCCGATCCAAAGGGCGGATGAATTGATTGACCGGCTGGGAGCTGCCCAATATCTAAGTACCTTTGACCTTACTTCTGGGTACTGGCAGATCTCTCTGACTGACGGAGCTAGGGAAAGGTCAGCCTTCTCCACGCCCAAAGGCCACTACCAGTTCTGTGTGATGCCCTTTGGGCTCAAGAACGCACCTGCCACGTTTCAGCGTCTGGTGAACCAGATCCTCACTGGAATGGAGAGTTTCTCTGATGCTTATCTGGATGACATAGCCGTCTTCAGTAACAGCTGGGAGGATCACTTGCGTCACCTGCAAGCTGTTCTCCAGGCTCTGAGACAAGCTGGTTTAACGATCAAGGCCAGCAAGTGCCAGATCGGGCAGGGGTCGGTAGTGTACCTTGGACACTTGGTGGGTAGGGGAGCGGTGCAACCCCTCCAGGCGAAGATCGAGGCCATCATGGCCTGGGAACCCCCCAAGACTCAGACTGAGGTCCGAGCTTTTCTGGGCCTCACCGGATACTACCGCCGCTTCGTGAAGGGATACGGTACCATTGTGGCCCCCCTCACGGAGCTTACGTCCAAGAAACAACCTCGACGGGTAGTCTGGACAGAGGCTTGTCAGCAGGCCTTTGTAAAACTGAAGCAAGCCATGTGCGAGGCCCCGGTCTTAAGGGCCCCAGATTTTTCCAAGGAGTTCATTGTCCAGACGGATGCATCGGAACATGGCATTGGGGCAGTGTTATCGCAACTCAATGAAGAGGGTCTGGATCAACCCGTGGTCTTCCTATCCCGGAGACTACTTCCCAGGGAACAGAAGTGGAGTGCAATAGAGCGTGAAGCCTTTGCAGTGGTATGGGCTCTGAAGAAGTTGCGGCCATACCGGTTTGGCTTGCACTTCCTGGTTCAGACCGACCACAGACCCCTTCGTTGGCTGATGCAGATGAAGGGGGAGAATCCCAAGTTGTTGAGGTGGTCTATCTCCCTACAGGGAATGGACTTTCAGGTGGAACATCGGCCTGGAGTGGACCACGCCAATGCAGACGGTCTCTCAAGGTATTTCTGCCTTAGTGATGAGAACTCCCAAGGGGTTGGGTAGCTCTCCCCACTTTCAGCTGGGGGGGACGCGTGTTAGACCTGTCAGCCCTTTGGGTGGTCCCTCCTCATCATTATTTATTTTGTCCCACTTTTGCCTCAAACCCTGTTATAATTTTTCCTTTTTGGGAACCACCAGATTTTTTAGTGTTGATGCAGGGTCAGGGAGCCATTTTCCCTACCCCTGGAACTTCTGTCTGAGGGCCTGAGACACAAAATGGTGGCCACCCATTGTCACCTGTGACATCATCAGAACCCACTGGAGATTTCTGTAACCTTCTGTAACATTCTAGAACCCTGTGACAGAGTGAGAGGCAGTTTAGAATGTTGGGAGGCCATCTCAGAGTGGCAGTTGGCAACTGACTAGAGAGGAGAGAGGAGCAGTTCAGAAGGAGGTCGGAGTAAGGCAGCAGGGGTGGAAACCAGTGCTTGGAGTGGGGTCCAGAAACCCACCCTTGATGCTAGTCCCTACTGACCAAGCCCAGCCTAGAGCCCTGTGTGGGATCAAGATCAGAAAAACCATCTTAAGGACCTAAATATTGTGAAGAGGCCTTAAAGAAGAAGAACAGCAAGTTTCTGACCTGTTTAGCAGTGTCCTCCTGGAGTCCTGACGTCGAGAAGCCTGGAGACCTGGGGCCTGAGGTGGAGAAGTGGCGCTGACAGAAGGCAGACGTCATACCCGGAGCCGCCAGAGGTCGAGTGAGGGCGCCGACAGAGGTCGTGGAGAGGCACCGGAGGTCGAGTAGGAAGTCACCCGAGGTCGAGGTGAGGCGTCGACGGGGGAGTGAAGTCCGCCCTCCGGAGTCGCCGGAAACCGAAGTGAAGCGCGCAGGAGGTCGGGAGTGGAGGTCGCACTCCGGAGTCGCCTGAGGTCGAGGTGCAGCGCGCAGGAGGTCGGGAGTGGAGATCGCACTCCGGAGTCGCCGGAACCCGAGGTGGAGCCGACGGAGGTCGGGAGTGGAGGTCGCACTCCGGAGACACCCGGAAGCGGGGAGACCGTAACCCTGTGACGCCGGAACACGACATCGAGCCAAGGCCGCTCAGCGACATCGATCCGGAGCCGCCTCACGGCACCGACCCGGCGTCAGGTAAAGCAGACCGACGCGACATCGAACCGAGGCCGCCTAGCGACATCGAACCGGAACCGCCAGACGGCATCGACACGGCGTCAAGTGGAACAGATCGACGCGACATCGAACCGGAACCGTCTCACGACGTCGACCCGGCGCCGAGCGGAGCCGATCATCGTGAAAAGGGCAGTAAGTGGTAGAAAAGGGCATCTGAGGCCCTGTGGAGCCCTAAAAGACCATTCTAGGGGCTAGAGGGGTGTTAGAACCAGCCTAGGAGTGCTAGGGGGTGAACTGAGACTGGTGCAGGGACCTGTGTGAGGGACTGTGTAGTTGGGAGAGCCAGAACCTAAGGTTACCCTCATTTTACCTCAGCTTAGGCCCCAGCCTTGACCAATCTAGTTGGGACATCCCCAGGCCACCCCAGTGACCCCAAGCTGTACTTGGGCATAGTAAAACCAAACTACCTCATAAATGTGATCTGGTGTGCAATTGTTATTGATTGCTTATATTATTTATTGAAGGTGCTTTATTTATTGTCTGACTGTATTTATTCCTGTATTGTATTTATTGTCTGACAGTATTTATTTGCCCTCTGTATTTATTGCACCCCTATTTATTCCTTGCTTATTTATGACCTGATCCTATTTATTGAAACCCCACTGTGGTATTATTTACTTGACCTGCTAGTTTCAAGAAAAGTCTTATGGTATTGTATGTATGTTTTGAAACCTGCAACTAAGAGAAAATAAGATAAAGACAAACTACTTTCTTTCATAATTTTTACGGTGTAGTGTCGTTTTTGGAACGGATGAACGCATGGTTATTGTGAGGGTGTGACGTACGCTTAACACGGTGCCTTCCTTACCGCTCGAGCCAAGCTACCACAGTGTGTGTTGGGAAACACCGGGTGACTGCAAACCCGGTTGCCCGGGGTTTTCTAACAATATGTAACTAGTGTAGGTGATGGTGATGTATAGGGATGTGAGAATAAAACAGGGATTAGTGATCCACTCAGAACAATTTTTAATGAGTTGTGGTCACTACCCAGATTAAAATCAGAACAAAACGCACATTCTCACTCTAAGGTATGTGAGGGTATGTGCTATTGAAAGAAGGATCCCTGTTTTAATCTCACATCCCTATACATCTCCGCCAAGAAGGTCCCATCACGGGTGCCTGATCGGGTATTGCAGCGCCGACCCAATAAGGACCAGACCAGACGATGAAGCAAGACACCTGCTTGTTGGGTGTGTGAGGGTCTCTTTTCCGAAAGGAGGAATTACTTCTCCTGCCCATACTATTATCCATTCCGTTACCCCTTGAGCGCTTACCATTACCTGCATCACACTTTAGGAACTGCATACTACTTCTGGTTTCACTATAAAAAGTATCCACAGAAAATAATTTCTCAAGAGACTGAAAATCATTTTAGGCAAAAACTATTAGAAAGAAAGTCTGACATTTTCCCTGACCAAGCATTCAGAAAGCCATATGCAAGCGAACCCATGCTTTATTAAACAGGCGTACTGAAATCACCTGGAGGTGTCCTGTCCTGGAAAGTATAGATTAGCTGTGAGTAGGACCATCTGAAGACAGATTTCAACCCCAAATGCAAGGACCCACATATGCTTGGTGATTTAACAGAACCCGCCAATCGTTCCGCTTAATTGTCAGTTGGGTAGACAAGAGTAACATAGTTCTATTCAGTGTCCAGCAAACAGATCTATAATAGCACAGACAGAAGAACAATTTGCGTAGATACTGCAATTGAGCTGTCAATTAATAGGAACACTCTTTCCTGGTAAGGCAATGAACATGGAAAATGTTTAGGTTTGTAGAACAAGTTACTTGCCTTCGGTAACGATGTATCTGTAAGAAACATTAGTTAGTTAGATTCCTCACCTTAGAATATCCCCAGGCGTCAGGCTGGATCCGGAAAGATTTTTGTAGCAATACCCCTTGCGCATCGCTAGGCGTCGTCTGCGGCTCCGCGTCCGTCGTTGGCGTTGTGCGCCGGAATGACGTCGGAGTACTTAGACGCCGCCCTCGCGTGCTGACGTCAGTTCTTGTACACCGCTTTCCGCGCCAGGGACGCTGAGCCATGCAAGAGACCGACACTGGTGCCAAAAAATCTAGGGCCCTGAAAGGGAGAACCTTAACCCTAGATGTCGGTTCGCAGAACGGGGAGGCTGGGTGGGTCGGTGAGGAATCTAACTAACTAATGTTTCTTACAGATACATCGTTACCGAAGGTAAGTAACTTGTTCATCTGTAAGAAACACGTTAGTTAAGATTCCTCACCTTAGAATAGATACCCCAGTAATACCAACCCCGGTGGTGGGTCTGCGAACCAAGATCACACCAGAAAGTCCTGGAGAACAGAATGGCCAAAGTGGCCATCCCTCCGGACTCGGCTGTCCAGGCAGTAATGTCTCGCAAACGTGTGCAGCGAAGCACGTCGCCGCCTGACAGAGGTCTTGCAAGGGGACTCCCCGCCCCAGTGCAGTCATGGCCGCTGTGGCCCGAGTAGAATGGGCCCGTAGCCAAACAGGAGGAACCTTTTTCGCCAAAGAATAGCAGGTCTTAATACACAACACGACCCACTGAGAGAAGGCCCGCTTGTGTACAGCTTTACCCTTCTTAGCCCCTACGTATCCAACAAAAAGTTGGTCGTCCACCCGGAACGGTTTGGTGCGGTCCAAATAAAAGGATGGCGCACGTTTTGGGTCCAGACGGTGGAGCCTCTCCATCTTTTGAAGGATGCGGAGGAGGAAAGAAGGTGGGCAGCGTGACAGATTGCCCGATGTGAAAGGGAGTTACGACTTTAGGCAGGAAAGAAGGACGTGTCCGGAGGACAACCTTGTCCGGATGAACTGAAAGGAAGGGAGGCTTAGATGACAAAGCCTGGAGCTCACTCACCCGCCTAGCGGAGGTGATTGCTACCAAGAAAGCAGTTTTCAAAGTCAAAAGACGGATGGGACAGTTATGAAGGGGCTTAAATGGAGCACACATCAGCAAAGTGAGAACAAGGTTCAAGTCCCACTGAGGCATTACGAAAGGAACAGGAGGGTACATATGAGTAATGCCCTTGAGAAAGCGTGAAACAACAGGGGACTTGAAAAGAGAAGGCTGATCAGGAAGCCGTAGGAAGGCAGAGATAGCAGCGAGATAACCTTTCAAGGTGCCTAGAGCAGAGCCCTGCTGGGCCAAGGAAAGAAGAAAGAGGAGAACCTCAGAAAGAGGGGCAGAAAGGGGATCCACAGCCTTTGCTGTGCACCATGCCACAAATTTGTTCCACCGGCAGGCGTATACCGTTTTTATGGAGGGACGCCTGGCTGCCAAAATGACATCACAGACTTCAGGAGGCAAGTCAAATGGCATCAAATGCCGCCGCTCAATCTCCACGCATGTAGGTGGAGGCTGGACAGGTTCGGGTGGAGGACCGTCCCCTGCTGCTGCGACAGAAGATCCTCCTGAAGAGGCAGTCGTATCGGGGGATCGATGGACATACCGAGTAGCTCGGGATACCAGTACCTTCGTGCCCAATCCGGAGCCACCAAGATGACTTGGGCCCGGTCGCGGCTGATCTTCTTCAGCACTCTGGGCAGAAGTGGTATAGGCGGAAAGGCGTACAACATACCGCAACTCCACTCGCGACGAAAAGCGTCTCCGAGCGAGTGCCGCTTGAGAAACTCCAACGCGCAGAACCGCTGACATTGCGCGTTCTCTTCGGTGGCGAATAGATCTAACCAAGGCTCTCCCCACTGCAGAAAGAGACCTTGCGCCACGGCCGAGTTCAGACGCCATTCGTGATCCATCATGCACCGGCGGCTGAGTTCGTCTGCTCTGGCGTTCAGAGAGCCCGCCAGATGTTGAACCACTAGGGTGATGCCCTGGTGTTCCAGCCATGTCCAGAGGCGCAGGGCCTCCTGACAAAGGGTCCACGACCCCACCCCGCCCTGTTTGTTGCAATACCACATGGCGGTGGTGTTGTCTGTGAACACCTGCACGACACTTCCTCGGACAGAGGGAAGGAAGGCTTTCAGTGCAAGTCGGATCGCCCTCAGCTCCAAAAGATTGATATGGAGCAGAGTCTCCGCCGGAGACCAGAGTCCTCTGATCTACGCCTCTCCCACATGGCCCCCCCATCCCAGGAGGGACGCATCCGTCACTGCCACGTGCTCTGGTTGGGGAAGGGAGAGGGATCTGTCGCTGACCCAATCGCGATTCGTGAGCCACCACTGCATCTGTTTCGCAGTGCCCTCCGAGATCAAGACGTGGTCGGACAGGTTGCCTCGATGCTGGGCACACTGAAACTTCAGGTCCCACTGCAGAGCCCGCATCCGCCATCTGGCGTGAGGTACTAACAGGATGCAGGAGGCCATCAGCCCCAGAAGCTGCAGCACCAACCTGACCGAAATCCAGGACAGAGGCCGGAAGATGGGAATCAGGGCTCGAATGTCCAGGACCCGCTGTTCCGGCGGATAGACCCGGAACTGCGCCGAATCGAGAACCGCCCCTATGAAAAGGAGCTTCTGGGAGGGACTCAGGTGCGACTTCGGCACATTGATGGAGAACCCCAGCGAATGCAGGAGGTCTGCGGTAGTCTGGAGGTGGGAGACGACGTGCTGGGACGAGCCCGCCTTCAACAGCCAGTCGTCGAGATAGGGGGAAGACTGGAACCCCTGATCTGCGCAGATGAGCTGCGACCACCGCCATCACTTTCGTGAACACCCGAGGGGCACTGGTGAGGCCAAAGGGGAGCACGGTGAACTGAAAGTGCTCTTTACCCACCGTGAACCGCAGGTAATGCCGGTGGGCCGGCAGGACGGGGATGTGGAAATAAGCGTCCTGCAAGTCCAACGCTACCACCCAGTCTCCAGGGTCTAGGGCAGCAAGAACCTGAGCTAAAGTTAGCATCTTAAACCGTTCCTTCCGGAGGAATGCGTTCACGCTTCTGAGATCCAAGATCGGGCGTAGGCCCCCTTTGCCCTTCTTGGGAACCAGAAAGTAGTGGGAATAGCTACCACGACCTACTTCTGGACCAGGAACGCACTCGACGGCCTCTTTGGCCAAGAGGGCCGAAACCTCCTCCTGGAGAAGATGCAAATGATCCCCCGACATACGGTGGTTCTGCGGTGGCATGGCTGGAGGGGTCGTCTCGATGGGGAGGGAGTAGCCCCTTTGGACGATTTGCAGCACCCACCTGTCCGAAGTGATGGAGCGCCAGTGGAGCAGGTGATGGCGAACTCTGCCCCCCACTGGCGTTGAATGGGCCTGAAAGCTCGGACTAGGAGGGCTTTGAGGCGGATGCTGCCGGGGTGGATGTGGACTGACCGGCACGTTGTCCTCCAGAACCGCCTCGGCGGAAACCACGTCCGCGACCGCGTGCAGGTTGGTTCTGCGGCCGGTGGCTGGGCGGACGTGAGGAGGCGCCCCTTCCTTGGCCACGAAAGGGGCGAAAGGCGGAAGTTTGCGGCCGCGGGGCTGAAAGACCCAAGGACTTGGCCGTGGCCCGGGAGTACTTGAACCGGGCCAGCGCACTGTCCGCCTTCTCGCCAAAAAGGCAAGTGCCATCGTAGGGCATGTCCATGAGGGAGCTTTGGACATCCCCTGAAAACGACGTGGCCTCAGCCAGGTGTGACGCCGAAGCACCACTGTGGTGGAAATCGCCCGACCCAGCGAGTCCGTGGTGTCTAGTCCCTACCTAATGGCATGCCGTGCTGCATCTCGCCCGTTAGCAAGTGCTTGGGTGAGTCGCTCCTGGGCCTCCTCCGGGCACAAGGGCAGCACGTCCTCCACCGTATCCCACAGCGAGTGGGAATAACGGCCCAAAAGGCAAGCGGTATTTAAGGACCGCAGTCCCAAACTCAGGGACGAGAACAGTTTCTTGCCAAACTGCTCCAACCTCTTGGATTCCCTATCCGGAGGAGCGGACGGGAAGGAGGATTGGGAGGTTGAGGCCTGGATAACCAGGCTCTCGGGGGTGGGGTGGAGGGAGAGGAATGTGGGGTCGCCCGGAGCAGGGCGGTGACGCCGGGCAACGTTCCTGTCCACAGGAGGGACTGTGGAGGGCTTGGACCAAGTGCCCTGGAGAACGTTAATGAGGGCCTCATTAAACTGCAGCAGAGGCTCAGTGGAGCTTGCTGTCTGTTGAAGGACCTCGGTGAGGACGTTAGTCCTCTCAGCCACAGCAGGCAACTCGAGCCCTAGGGCTTCGGCCGCCTTGCGCAGCACCACAGAAAAGGCTGCACCTTCCTCCGAGGCCACGGTCGGAGGAGAGATGAATCCAGCGTCTGGAGAGGTATCCAAACCGCTGGCGTCCCCCAATTCCTCTGCCCAGTCCTGAGACAATTGGGCCTGTTCGGCCAGAGGGTCCTGAGACCCCTCCCAGTCGCCCTCATCATCCGATTCCTGGTAGACAAGAGGAATGATCGGAGCCGGACGGTGGATGAAGCGGTCACCCATCGGCGCCGGTAACGGCGTCGGATGGCGCCGTACCGGCGCCGGGTCCGGAATAGGGCTAAATTGAGGCTCGACGCCATGCGGGGACGGCTTTGGGGGCGGAACCGGTGTCGGCGGCGTCGTGAGGTCGACCGGCACGCGAGGTCACCCAGTCAACCCTGCGGGGCCCGAAGGCGCGCCGGCAGGCGTCGACGGCGGAGCCAGATTCCTCATGGCCGTGAGGAAGGCACTGACCTCCGCCGGAGTCGCATCAGTCCCAGGGACCGGAGGGTTATGGGGACGAGCGCGGCTCCTGCGGCTCCGACGGAGCCGCGGGGGTGGAACCACCTGGACCCTCGGCCGGGTTGCGCGACCGGCGAGGGGAGTCCGAAGAGCGAGGACGCCGCTTGGACTTCTTAGAATGTTTGGAGTGACGGGACTTATCCGAAGATCCTGACGAGCGATGTCGATGGCTGCGGCTCCGCGAACGGTCCTTGGACCTCCTCCTGGACCGGGAGCCGAGTGTCGAAGCTCGAGCAGCTTACGGGACCGCTCCCGCCTAGCCTTCGACGTCAAGGCCTGACAGTTGGGGCACGACTTCGCGTCATGGTCGGCCCCCAGGCAGTACAGGCACCGGCGATGGTGATCCGTTACCGACATCAGTCGGTGACAGGCGTCACAATGCTTGAATCCAGGCATCCTACCGGCACCAGATGTCGAGTCACCAAAAGAGGTAAAAAAGTTAGTCAAAAAGTGACTAGGGGGTAAGCTCTTCCCGGTTCGGCGCTTACTGGCGCGGAAAAAAGAAGAACTGACGTCAGCGCGCGAGGGCGGCGTCTAAGTACACCGACGACGTCATTCCGGCGCACGACGCCAACGACGGACGCGGAGCCGCAGATGACGCCTAGCGATGCGCAAGGGGTATTGCTACAAAAATCTTTCCGGATCCAGTCTGACGCCTGGGGATATTCTAAGGTGAGAAATCTAACTAACGTGTTTCTTTCAGATACTTGTAACAGGATGTGGATTTCCACATTGTGCATATTTTGCCTGTAATAATTGAGGTCTGAATCTGCAACTTGTCTCTTCTTGTTTTTTTTACGAAGGTAGACAAAAGGTCTGTTGTGACTACTTAGAAGGACACTCATAACGAAACAATGAGACTCCCCCTTCAAACTGTTTTTCCCCACTACTGTGCAGTTCATCAATAAGCACACACGCACAAATGTAACTTATACTTCACAGAGAAGTAGAAAGAGTAACATATCAAATTTAAAAATCGGCTGTATGAGCGAACACCTTTTGGCACTGTGAATGTGTAGTAGATTTACACGTCTAGCACATATTTAAAAGTAGCAAGATTGAGTAGGGTGTTGAGTAGAAACAGAACCAAATTAATTCATAAAAGCAGCTTGCCCAGTGATTTTTGCCTTGCCTGGATACCTACTCAATATTCAGTATTTAACGAAAGTGTGGTTAGAAGGCAAAGTAGCAGCCTTTCATATGTCTGGCAATGATGTATTACCCAGGAATAATAGTGCCCATTGTAGGAAAGTGGGTTTCTGTTGCAGTAAGCCCCCCACTTTTTGCCAGACTATTGATGCACTTTTTCTTGGTGTGCCCTGGGTCTCTGCCAATCATGTGTGTTCGGTTGATCTAAGGCTCTTCCCTTATCTACTTCACTTGGCTCCCCAGTAACATCCTGATACGCCATTCTAGTTGGTGATAAGTGGGGTTGGGGAGCAGCTTTGTCTGGCAACACCGCCAGTGAAGACTGGTCGGGGGCAGCAGGAGGTTTTTTCAATTTTCCAATGTTGTTAGGTGATTTTTGCTTTCCTTTACTGGTCTTACCCTTCCCACCGATGATGGATTGACACCCTTGTTTATTTTTAGGGATTGCCCCGGGGTTTCTCTCTCGCAGCTGCCTAGTGCCAGACTCTGGGGCTAAGCTAGGGGCAGTTGGCAACAAACGAGGAGAGATTAGCAGAGAGTCGAAAGCCATGGACTGGTCTTCTAGGGAAACAGCAGCAACTGATCCACTGGGTGGCAAGTCCTGGCCCGTAAGATCCACTTCTGACCCAATAGTGGTGGCATGGTTGAAAGTTTGCTGTGCAGGTGAGCGCACGTTGGCAAAGTATCCCATGGAGGACCTCCTGGCTGCCGCGAGGTCCTGCGAGACACGGCGTTCCAGGAGCATGATTTCTTGGTCGATAACACAATTGACCTTTGTAACAAATTGGTCCATTGTTCCAGTGAGACGTGCATTAGCCGCTCTACCTTTGGTGTCTTTAGGTGGCATGATATGGGCCCGGGGGTTGATTGAAGAGAGACCAAACACCCGCTGGCACCCGGCGGCTTTTCTGCTGTTCCGGCACGCCGGGTGACGTCACCCGCTGCGCCGGTCGCGTGGTGTGCCGGGAAAGGTGGTTTCCTCTGGGCCGTTCCCCTCACGGCGTTGGAAGGTAGGGAGATAACCAGGATACCCCCGCTGGCGAGGCCGTTCCCCTCACGGCGGTTCCAGGGTATGTAAGAAGACAATAGTGTTGGCTTTTGGCTCGCGTCCCGCGCTGCGGTGGCACCCGGCGGCTTGTCTGCTGTTCCGGCACGCCGGGTGACGTCACCCGCTGCGCCAGTCGCGTGGTGTGCCGGGAAAGGTGGTTTCCTCAGGGCCGTTCCCCTCACGGCGTTGGAAGGTAGGGAGATAACCAGGATTCCCCCGCTGGCGAGGCCGTTCCCCTCACGGCGGTTCCAGGGTATGTAAGAAGACAATAGTGTTGGCTTTTGGTGCGCGTCTGCCAATCAGGTTACCAGGGCCTGTGTTCTTTCCCCAAAAGTAACCCAATTGGCATCTCTGGCCACAGGTCAGCCCCTGGTAAATGGTACCACAGGTACCCAGGGCACTGCACTGTGACCAGGGAAGACCTCTAAAGGCTGCAGCACTTATTGTGCCACCCTTAGAGGCCCTGTACCGTTACACACAAACACATACTGCCTTTGCAGGTTGCGTGTTTTGGTGCAGAACAAAGTAAAGAGTAGACATGCCTACAACCCACTGCCCTGGCATAGATCAGTCACCCCTCTAGCTGGGTGCCCTATCCCAGTGGTGAAGCTAGAGGTGCATGAGCCCTGAACCCCTACAGTGTCTAAGCCCATTCTTAGGCATTGTAAGTGCAGTGCTGCTATTAAGAGTATATGGTGCTGGGAGCTTGTCATTACGAACTCCACAGCACCATAATGGCTACACTGAAAACTGAGAAGTTTGGTATCAAACTTCTCAGCACATTAAACCCACACTGATGCCAGTGTGGGAATTAATGAAAAATGCACACAGAGGGCATCTTTGAGATGCCCCCAGAAAAACGACCAGCTGGTGGGTTCCCTGACTGGTACACACCAGCCTGCCACAACGAGACATGTTTCCGGACCCCTAGGGTGGGAGCCTACACTCCCTGAGCCCAGAAGCAAAGCATTTCCTGGGCGGAGGTGGTCACACCCCACCCCAGGCCAGGAAGAGCCATCTGTGGCAGGGGAGCTTCAAAGGCCTGGCAGCCTTTGTAATGCGACACCCAGCCTCTCCTGCTATCAGGAGCAGGCCCCCTTCCTGTCTCCCCTTGCTTTCGGCGGGAAGACAGGCGGGAAACACTAGTCAGCCCAGGAGGTGTGCCAACCTCTGCCAACTCCACCCCTCAGGTGGGGGAGGCGAGGTGAAGCTCACTCTCCAGTGCTCGCCATCTTGCAGATGACCCAAGTGGGATGAGCACACCAAGGGTGTAGTCACCCTAAGGTCAGTAGCCCATTGGCTCCTGACCTCAAGACCCCTAAAACGCCCCTAAATACATTATTTAGGGTGCAGCCCTGAACCAAGAAGGCAGATCGATAAACGACAAGATAAGAAGAGAAGAAGAAGGACCGAAGAGCCGTGCAGAGCTAACAAGAGGACGACGCCCACTGTCTTGGCCCCAGCCCTACAGGCCCGTCTCACCTCGAACCTGCTCCTGCAAAATCCCGGTATGTCCTGCAGACAGCAACCTCAAAAAGCCCGGAGGACTTGCCTGCCTTAATGTCAAAGACTGAATCTCCCGTGAACACCGGACTTGTTCAAACTGAAGCTTCTGGTGCCAGCCAGAGACCGGGAATCCAGCCCACTCTGCGGCCGCCGAACCGAGCCCGAGCTCGAGCAGAAAAACACCACAAGGAGGTCACCCCGGCGATCCTGACCAGAGATTCGGCGACCCCTGACCTGCCTCAAGCCTCCAGCCGCCGCCTGCAGCCTAAATCCAGAAGGCCCCCCCTAACCGCGACCAGGAGCTGGTAAGAAGATCCGACCCCAAAAGGCACCCCTGCACCCGACGCCCCACGGCCTTATGTGTCCAAACCGACGGTGCCTAGACAACCCTTAACTTCCCAACTTACCTCTCCAAGTGGTGGTCGCACCCAGAAGTCCTTCATCTCCCTGCCTGCAGTGTGTTTGCAAACCGGAGGCTCTCCATAGAAAACAACAGGGCGCCCAACGACGAAACTGCACTCTGCACCCGGCCGCCCCAGTGCCGCGGAGGGTGCACCTTTTGTGCTACTTTGTTTCCCCATTTGCCCTGACCTTAACCCTAGGAGCCTTGCTCCCACAACCCAGTGGCCTGCCTGGCAGCAGCCACCAACCGGAGGCCCCCTATCCCCCTTTGGATAACATTGGGCCTCAACACGTTGCACCCGGCTGCCCTAGTGCAGCTGAGGGTGCAACAACAGTGCATCACTGACCCTGGGGGACCCCTGAGTAACCCCAGAACCTTAACTCTCACAGTCGATTACTTACCTGTGAACCGTTAACCTGTTTTCCTGTTTTCCTTCCATAGGATAACATTGACACTTTTTGGAGTTCTGAAATCTAAAAACATTCCTTAAAAATCGCACAAATAACCAAAACGTGTTTACTCACCTGCTTGCAGGAAATGTCCTAGTGCTTAATCTAGGTACCCAACACCGAGTTAGAAAAGTAACGTGAAAAGTAACTCACCTACAATTTACTGAAAAAGCCCATTCCTTTCAATGTACTGCATTTGCTAAGTGTTGCATTCTACTGCTCCCCTGTAAATCAAACAAAGTACAATTTCTATTGCATTTTCAAACTGTTTTATATCCAGTAGCTTATTACTGAAAAGTATTTAATGCTTACCTGTGCCAGGCTTGCATGGTTCTAAAAATAAACAACAGTATATTTTTTATACAAAAGCAATTGGCCTAGAGTTCAGTTCTTGAGTGTGTGAATTCATTTGCTGACTGAGTGTGTACATCAAATGCTTAACACTGTCCTCTGATACTGCCTTACTGCTCGACCAAGCTACCACAATCAGAGAGTAAGGTTCTATCTAACTTTAACCTCTGCCTACCTCTGGGGACACTTGGACTCTATAAACACTATACCTCATTTTGGTGTAGTATATATAGAGCCAGTTTCTTATACCTGTCTTTCCTTTAAAACATGCCCTTACAGCAATACAAAGAAGTCTGTTGACATCCAAAGTGTCGGACCTGATACAGGTATTGGATTGTCCTCAAATGACTGCGTAAAAGCTATAAAGAATTGTACAGTCATTTGATAAATCTTTGTCTTACGATAGCTTGAGTAATAACTAAAATTGTGTAATGATTAGTCAGCTTGTGGAGCACTGAAAACTGTTTGCATGATTTATGTGAAAAACATTAGTAGAAAACGTGGATGAGACCTTAACACTATTCCAATTTCATGCCTTATTGAGGCTTGTAGTTGATTGACATTCCATTAATTAGTAATGTCCATTAAAAGCACTGGCAAATCCAATAGGTCTCACCTATGCAAGCGCTATTGGCTTTCCCAATGTGTTTTAATAATGTTGTACACCAGCATGGCTGCAGTTCAGCATGGCTAAAAGTTAGTGTCGAAGAGTGGAGTGTTGCAGAGTGGAGCTGCATATAGAGTGTGGTGTATTGGAGGAGCACAAAATGGAGTCACGTACAGTGGCATACAGTGGAGTGGCGTAGAGTAGATGGACTGGTGTAGAGTGGATTGGCGTAGAGTGCTGCATGCTGCAGAGTATACTGGTGTAGCGTGCAGCTGCATAGAATTCAGCTTTGGAGAATACAGTGGTGTAGATTAGAGTTTGTTGGACTTGGCCCTTTTCGCAGGGTCATCCCTGAACTTTTTGCCTTCCTCCTCTATTTTTCTGACCTGTTGTTGGCTGTTTTATGACTCTGGGCACTTTACCACTGCTGATCAGTGCTAAAGTGCATATGCTCTCCCTATTGTAAATTGATGTATGAATTAGTGATTCCATGATTGGCTGGTTTGGTTTACCTGTCAGACCCTAGTACAGTGCACCAGGAGTGCCGAGGGCTAGTAATCCAAACGCTGCTGGTGGGCTTGCAGCACTGGTTGTGCCACCCACAGAAGCAGCCTTTAAAGTGTGTCTAAGGCCTGCCATTGCAGAGCCTGTCTGCAGTCTGGTACGGTCATATTGACTGGGCAAGTGCATGCACCCACTTGCCAGTCCCCAAACCTTCCCTTTCCTTCATATCAGACACCCCTATAGTAGGCCCACGGGCAGGGTGCATTGTAAGGATAAGGTAGGACATGCCCTGGTGTGTGTGGCATGTTCTAATAGTGAATTACAGCCATTTTCGTTTTTCACTATTGCAAGGCTACCTGTTCTCCATAGGCCAGAATGGGCAGTTTGATTATTACACCTTATAATCCTAACTGACTCAGGGAACATGGTAGAAATTCAAATTTAGTATGCCTGAACTCAGAACGATAAAATACATCTTTTAGTGAAGTTGGTTTTAACATTCTGTGTTTGAAAATACCATTTTTAGAAAGTAGGTATTTTCTTGCCTAACCATTTAAACCTGCCTCTGCTAGGTTGTGTATTCCTTGCCTGGAGTTTGAGTGACAGGGCTGGGGGATTCCAGGAGACAGGGTGAGTCAGCCCAGTGGTGAATAGAGAGATCTGCATTTAGATGAGAAGGAGGACCTGAATAGGGCTGTGCCTTCCCTCCACAATGCTGGCTCTACCTCCTGTGGTGCGTCTGATGTCTCTGCCCTGCACTCTGAAAGGAAAGAAGGAGTCATGTAAACAAAGTGCTACAGGACTGACCAGAACTGGTTTGGACTAGGCAAAGGCCTCTCTGACTTCAGAGAACAAAGAGAAACTGCGTATAAAAAGGGGACCCAGACCCCAGAACTTTAGATCACTTTGGGAAACAAGAAGAAGCCTTTGCTGAGGAGTGGAACCAGAAGAAACTGAGGAGAGACTATCCCTAAGCTGAAGTGCTGCTTGGGCGATTGGCCTGCAGTGGTTGCCTGACTGCCAAAGAAAGGAGAAAGGACTTTGTTTGCATTTTCATTCAACTTGTGAAGGATCTCCAAGGGCTTGGAAAAGAGCTTGCCTCCTGCTGAAGTCTCAGGGACAACAGACTTCAAGTCCCAGCTCCCCAGAGTTCTTTGGAAGTGCCTGCTGCTGTTTTGGGCCTTCTGAGGGACTGTGTGTCGCAAGGAGCTGGAAGCGCGACCCACGGAGAAGAAGCGTGTCGCCGTCGCAGCCGCTGCCGTCGCATCTTTGAACAAGGATGTCGCCACTGTAGCTGTCACATTGCACCGCATCACGAGAAGCGTCCTGCAACACCGAAGAAGCGTGTCACCGTCGCAGCATCTCTAAACAAGGCTGTCGCCGCTGGAGCTGTCGGTTTGCATTGCGTCACGAGAAGTCTCGCAACGAAGAAGAAGCGTGTCGCCGTCGCAGCCGCTGCATCTCTGAACAAGGATGTCCCCGCTGTCGCATTGCACCGCATCAAGAAAAGCGCCTCGCATCCACGGAGAAGTGTGCCGCCGTCGGAGCTGCTGCCATCGCATGACTGAACATGGGTGTCGCCGCTGTAGCTGTCGCATCGAGCGGAAGCGTCTCGCATCGTCGGAGAAGAGTGTCGCCGCCAAAGCCGCGGTCGTCACATAACTGGACAAGGGTGTCGCCGCTGCAGCGGACGCATCGAGCAGAGACATCTCGCAACATCGGAGAAGCGCGCCGCATCAGGAAGATCTTCACGTCTTTATTTTTTTGCACCAAAATCTTCAACGCATCACCGCCCTTGCAACACTTTTGTTGCCCTGCGCGAAGCATCTAAAGGTACATTGAACTAAGAGTGTCGCACTTTAAGAACTAAAGAGAACTAAGACAAAACTACCATTTTTAAAGTGACAGTATTGTGGATTTTTTTTGTTTATGGTCTTGTGGTAAATCTATATAAAGAATACTTATTCTTGATATAAAACCTGTGTGGTGTCCATCTGTAGTGTTGTCACTTGATTACTGTGTGTTCACAAATGCTTTAGACACTGCCTATGAGATTAGCCTTTCTGCTCGTGCCAAGCTACCAAGGGGGTGAAGCAGGGGTTATTTTAGGAGTGTACCCCCTTACCCTAACTAGAGGCAAGGGTCCCTATTTGTGACAAGTGCATACCTGTGCCAACTAGAGACCCCCAAACCTAACAGAGTTGTATAGTAGAGTGCAGTGGCGCAGAGTGGAGTGCTGCAGAGTGCAGTGGCGTAGAGTGCAGAGGTGTAGAGTGTAAAGGCCTAGGGGACGCCTGGACACAGTGCCTACCTGCATCTTTGTTGAACCGCCCGAACCGTCTGGAGTGGACTACATTCCCCAGGGGGCCCTGCGAGAGGAACCACGCACTTAGCGCGCCATCCAGCGCTTAAATAGCAGAGGGTCATCCCGCGACGCGGGACGCGCGCGGGCTCACCCTGGCAAAGCCCGGGCCAAGGGCGGGCCCGTCTTTAGCCGTCAGTGGCCGGAAGAGGCTGGGCAGGGCTCCCCCCTTGAGACGTGAAGCTTGGGAAGTAGTCGCTAAGATCGGTTTGGTTGTGTGAGTACCGTTTATAGTGATTACAACTCCATAGCATGTCTAAACGGAAAAGGAGCAGCGTAATACCGACACAAAAGGGGGCTGGCCAGCAATCACTTTTGACATACCTTACAGGGGCTATGGGACAAATTGAAGAACAGATTCATATGGTGGAAGTAACTTTAACTAATAGGGGGGAGATGTAATTACTATGGAGAAAGGGAATACCACCTGCCCCAAAGCTACACGAAAGGAGGGTACTCAAGGGACTTTGTATAACGGTTGTATAAAGACCATGGATGACTTAATAACTCTAAGTGATCACAGCGGGATGGGTGAGGACTCATACCCCCCCCAAAGCGCAGCAAGACATCTATACGTTTAGAAGGCTGCCAGTCAAGTGAAGTAGTTGATCAAGACACGGACATTGGACAGATTGATAAAGGGGGAAAAAAGAGAAAAAATGTACAGAGAAAAACGGTTTTTAAACCTAAGGTGTCTAGAATGAACCACAATGTGGGTAATAACTTGATCATGGCAATATTGGAGGGACAGAAAAGTATAATGGAAAGTCTACAGAATATAATAGCTACTCTTCAAACCCACCTTATAGATGGTATGGGTGCATTATCAGTCAGAATGGTGGCTATTGAAACTAGTATAAAAGCTCCCTCAGGAAAGTGCACAGAGGTGTTACACAATAATGGAGGGAGTCGGCAGGATTGTATTACAAACACTCCCGTAAATTTAACAAACCTAGACTGTGTGCCTAGAGTTCTCAAAAATAAATTATTGGTGCAAGGTATGGGTAGAGAGGGGGAAGAAGGCAAGAGCGTGAAGGAACAAAAAGGTATTTACTGATAATAATAAAGTTACATGCAGGACCTGAGAACGCTACACAAGAGGGCAACCTTGCCTTAATTTACCGCCGGCAGCCGACCCTTATGCGGTCATACTAGCAAATGTCCCAGAGCTGGCCCAACCCGACCAGGAAACATGGAGGGAACTACGTAACAAGTCGTTGCACTGGCTGGGAAATCGGGTCGGCCTGTGTGACCCTCTATGTAAACATTTTAAAATGGTCAGACGTGTTCCATGGGTTGGGAATGGCAGAAAGGAACTTAAGGGGGATTGTATAGTTCTGACCTTTTGTGACCCTAGATTGACAAGGGAGATCCTGTACAGGGCAGGGATTAACTGCCAGGTTGACACAGAAATTGCTATTTTACCCCTAGGCTCCTTTTATCCATTAGATAAGATAGGTCTATATGGTGCAATGAGCATTGCCGACAATGCCCCCACTGGGAGGAGAGTAAGTAGCGACCCCACTACAAACTGGCTACATCCTAATCGTTATGAACTCTTGTCATGGTTGGATGATTGTGAGAAAGTAGCTCTGTATATACTGTTCCTTAATAGGTACAGGGTGTACAGAGTCCACAGACCCCAAGGGTTTAACAGAGGTTAAAGTTAGATATAACCTTACTCTCCAAAGTGGTAGCCTGGTCGAGCAGTAAGGCAGTATCAGAGGACAGTGTAAAGCATTTGTTGTACACACTCAGTCAGCAAATAGTTCCACACACTCAATAACTGAACTCTAGGCCAATGGTTTGTATATAAAAAATATATGCTCGTTTTATTTTAGAACCAACACTTGGAATTAAAATATACTTTCTCGACAGGAGAGGTTTCATAAAAATACTTTTGTATATGCAATAGACTTTTTAGTAAACAGTTACAAGTAGTTGCAGTAGGCAACTCTATTTCCAAACACAATACATTGAGCTCAATTATAAATTCAAGTTATATGCAACAGATTACTTTTTAGATTACTTTTGTAATTCCAAGACTGGATCCTAGATTCAGTCCTGGGCTAGTTCTCAGAATCAGTTGATGAAAGTCGACTTTGGTGCTGTAATGATTTTTAACTAATATTTAGCTATTTTAAAAGTTAACACTTAGAAAATAATTCAGAGCAAAACAATCAATGATTCCCTATGGAAGGAAATGCAGGTTATAGGTACAGTAGGTTATCGTTACTTTTGTAATCCAGTACTGGGTGCCTAGACTCAGTACTGGGACCTTTATCCAAAACAGGTAAGTAATTACGTTTTCAGATGTTATACGATTTTTGAAGAATATTTAGAAATTGCAGAAATCAACACTTAGAAGAAATTTCACAGAAAAACAGTCAATGGTTTCCTATGGAAGAAAAATGAGTTAAAGGTAAGTATAGTTGTGGGTACTTTTCAGAGTCAGTGCTGGGCACCAAGATCCAGCACTGGGATCTCACCTAAGAGCAGGTGAGTAAATTCGTTTTTGTCACTCGGCTGATTTTTGGTGAATATTTGAAGATTTGAAAAGTCCACACTTAAAAGAAATTTCAAGAAAAAGCCAGTCAATGTTACCCTATGAAGAAAATAGAGTTTGCGGTTTAAGGGTAAGTACTCGACTGGCAGAGTTGAGGTTCTGGGCACAGACTCAGGGGTCCCCCAGGGTCAGGTAGGTACAGTTGGTTCACCCTCAGCGACTCTAGGGCGGCCGGGTGCAGAGTGAGTTAGGCCCAATGTTATCCTATGAGGGATAGGGGGGCCTTGTTTGGTGGCTGCTGTCTGGCAAGCCACGCGGCTGTGGGAGCTGGGCTTCTGGTCACTTACTCAGGGCAAGTGGGGAAGTAGGAAAGTGTAGAGTTTTCACTGCCAGGGCCACTCGGGCGGCTGGGTGTAGAGGGCTTTTGAGCCTTCGGGCGCTCAATGGATTTCAATGGGAAATCTCCGGTTTGGAAAAAGACTGCAGGCTCGGGGACGAGGACTCTTCAGGTGCCACCACCACTTCGAGAGGTAAGTTGGGTAGTTGGAGGATAGGTAGGTACCCCGGGATTGGACACAGAGGGCCGTGGGGCGCCGGGTGCAGGGGTGCCTTTTGGTGTCGGAAAATCTTACCCTTTGTTGATCACGGTTGGGGTGGCACACTGTTCTGAGGCTGCAGGCTTCTTCAGGATTGTCGAGGGGGTCCTTGTGTGCCGGACTCGGGGTCACAGTCGCCGTGGGGTCGTCCTCGTGGGTTTAGTTCACTCCGGCACCGGCCAGGCTTGGCTGGTGCAGAGTGGGCTGGGATCGCGGTTCCGGGCTGCTGCCAGGGGTGAAAGGTAGGTTCTGAGTAGAGCCTCTACTCATGGGAGTCCCAGGGGATCAGAAATCAAAGGTAGCCAGGTCCTCCGGGGTTTCTGAGGTTGCTGGCCACAAGAGATGCCGGGTTTGGAGCAGGAGCAGGTTTGAGGTCGACAGGCCGGTAGGGCTGGGGCCAAAGCAGTTGGTGTCTCCCTCTCCTTCACAGCTGCAGGGCAGGTCTTCTTTTCTTCTCGCTCTTCTTGTAATTTCGGAATCTGGAATCTGGGGAAGGAAGGTTCAGGGTGCCCCTAAATACTAGATTTAGGGGCGTTACAGGTAGGTGAAGGGCAGGGACCAATGGGTCCCCGTCCTGGGGTGGGTACACCCCCTATCCTGCCTCTCTCCTGTGGGAGGGGGGCAGTAGCCTAGTCCTGATAGGGTAGGGCTCCCCATCTTCAAGATGGCGAGAGCCCGGAGATGTGCTTCACCTCGCCTCCCCCACCTGAGGGGTGGGGTTGGCAGGCTGGCACATCCCCTGTCCTTATTTGGGGTTTCCGGCCAAAGCTTCCCACCAGAGTGGGGGTTGCAGGGGCCTGGGGAAGCTCACAGAGGCGGCATGCCTTTGAAGCTTCCCCCTGCCCATCCTGGGGGAGGAGATTTAGCACCTCGCCCAGGATGTGCATTGTTGCAGGACCAGGAGAGCAGGGGCTCTCCTACCCAGGGGTCCAGCAACATGTCTGCTGGGTGGCAGCCTAGGCAGCATCAGAGCAGACGTGGATTTGTAGGTTAGGTTTCAGGGGGCACCTCTAAGATGCCCTCTGGGGTGCTGGGTAAATTAAATCCCACACTGGCATCAGTGTGGGTTTAATGTGCTGAGAAGTTTGATACCAAACTTCCCAGTCTTTAGTGTTGCCATTATGGTGCTGTGGAGCTCGTGTTTGACGAGCTCTCAGCACCATGTACTCTTAAATGGCAGCACTGCACTTACAGGGCTCAGGAATTGACCTGGGCACTGTAGGGGCACAGGGCTCCTGCTCCTGGGCCCACACCATTGGCATAGAGCACCCAGCTAGAGAGGTGGCTGATGTATGCCATGGCAGTGTAGGTGATGGGCATGGCACACAGGGATGTGTGCCATGTCGACTTTGTTTTGGTTTTGCACCCAAACCCTCAGCCTGCAAAGGCAGTGTGTGTGTGTAAGGGCACAGGGCCTCTAAGGGTGGCACAAGGTGTGCTGCAGCTCTTAGAGGTCTCCCTTGGTCACAAAGCCCTGGGTACTTAGGGTACCATTTACTAGGGCCTGACATGTGGCCAGGGTTTGCCAATTGGGGTTTGGTTTGTTTTAGGGAAGGAACATAGGCCCTGGGCACCTGATTGGCAGGAGTCCAGGGCACACTCAGTCAAAGTACATTCAGCAATTCAGCAAAAAGTGGGGGCATACCATGCAAGAAAGATGGCACTTTCTCACAATGATCAGGATTGACAGCTCGATAATCAGGAGAGGAACAAAGAAATCCATGCGAGTTGTGCGACCCATAGACGGTGGGAGGTTGGCAGTGCTATTAGGGATCCGAACACTGGTAATACCCAGGATACTGAAGGGACATCACTGGAGACAGATAGCACCCACTGTGATAATGTGGTCACTGAGAACCACTTGGGTACCTTTGCTAATACAGTTAATATTGGTCAGCTAAGTACATCCCAAATGGACCTGAATAAGGAAAATATGAGGCAGATGGAAGAAGTAAGCTCTTGTAATATTCTGAGCTGGAATAAAGCAGGCTTAGAATCTAAAATACATGATACTGACTGGATACTCTATATTGAAAAGTATGATATAATATGTTTACAAGAGACATGGCTGGAGAGCGAAACCCATATTCAGGGTTTTAGTACATTTCACACTCCAGCAGTTGTCACTAATTTTGGTCGTAACAAGGGAAGGCTGTGTATTTATATTTCAGTTGAGGCCGGGGCATCTAACGTGAGGATTAGGTGTTCTTCTGAGTTCTTTCAGATTTTGACTCCGAGGTTAAAGTGGAATAAGGAGGTGGTTCTAGTGAATTTTTATAATAATGTCCCAACAGACCGCAAAGAGATCATCTTCAGGGAACTAAGCAATACTTTAAAAAACATAGATGATGTTATGATAGGGGATATGCCCCTGCTATGGGTAGGGGACTTTAACTGTCCTCTTTGTGTGCACAGTGAACTGAGTATTTGTGGCCTGGGGGAAGATAAAGAGGATAATCCCTCACATTTTATGCATAATAAAAGCGGGGAGATGTTTAATGATCTATTATATCAATTCAACCTAGGTTTCGCCAATGAGCTATGTTCCAATCCTACACCTTTCTGTGCAACTTTTAATGGGAGAGGTTGTTCCTCAACGATTGACTTTGTCGTGCTCTCCAAGCGATATGCTTCTAGTATCCTGGAATGCATCATGGAGGAAATTTCTATGAGTGACCACTATCCTATCACCCTAAGGTTGTCTGCTCAGACAAATTGTATAAAGAGTAAGATCCAGGCACAATATGATCATGGGGTGCGTCTGGCGACAAAAAATGGGTATTCCCTAAAATGGGAGAGTAGAATCTGATGCATTTTTGCACTGTTTAATTATTAAAACTCCGGCTGAATGGGAGGTATGCCTTACACAGGGGAGTGCCGCTACAGATGTCTATTCCGCCTTTTTAAAGATATCAGAGGAAGCCCACAGACCCTTAGGAGGGAAAATAATTGTGGGAGATTGAAAGCAAAGAGCTGGTTTGATAGTGATTGCTCAAGAGCCCATACCCACCTTAAAAGGACCCTACACATAGTACCCAAATGTAAGGAGAGCATAAGAAAGGCGAGGAATGCTTACCACCTAGCCCGGAAAAAGCGTAAAAGCCAGTTAAAGAAAGAAGCCTGGGAAGAATTACACCAGGCCAGTCTAAGGAGGGATAACACTAGCTTCTGGAAGGCTGTAAACGCTCCTTTCTACCAAGATAGAGAGGAAGATGCTATAGACTTGGCGATTACAGGTGAAAGGTGGGTGGAATTCTTTGGGGATTTTTATAAATCCACTGGAGCTGTTTTGGATAACTGAGTTGCGGACGCACAGGATGTTTTTCCTCTGGGTCTGAATTTTACCCTGGAGGAGGTGATAAGGGCAATTAGGGAGAGTGCGGCAGGGAAGGCTCCAGGCCTGGATGGGGTACCTGTGGATGTCTACAGATCAAATACTGACCTGTGGGCTCCACTACTAACAATGGTTTTAAATAGTTGTTCTACTTTTAAACTTATCCCCACGTGGTCAGAAGCGATAGTGGTACCCATTTTTAAGAAGGGGAACAGGAACGAGCCTAGTTGTTATCGGCCCATTTCCCTCCTGGATGCCTTATTGAAAATTGCTGGGAGAATAATTCTTAATAGACTTCAAACCTGGGCGATTGAGGCAGGTTTCTTAACAAAACTACAATATGGCTTTCGTTCAGATTGAATCTAGCTCTGATCATAGACAAATATACTAAAG
Organism: Triturus cristatus; assembly: GCF_964204655.1. Lineage (NCBI taxonomy): Eukaryota > Metazoa > Chordata > Amphibia > Caudata > Salamandridae > Triturus > Triturus cristatus. The sequence continues at coordinate 327,007,988 of NC_140592.1, read as the reverse complement.
TGAAGAGGGGGAAACTTTTTTTTACCTTCGTAGACCTGAGTTTAGCTTTCGATGGGGTTGATCATGGTATGTTGTGGAACACCTTAGAAGATCTTAAAGTAGACAGGGTTTTAATACTGTTTATAAAAGAAATGTACAGGAATGCGGGGGCAAGGGTGTGCTACGGGAAAAAGGGGGAGTGTTCGCAAAAATTCCCAATTGAAAAGGGTGTCAGACAGGGGTGTATACGGGCCCCTTTTCTTTTTGCACTTTATATCAATAGTCTGGGACAATATCTCAATAGAGATCAAAATGATTATCCGACTATTGGGGGTAAGCCCGTCCCTATTTTACTCTATGCCGATGACGCGGTGATTATGTCAAGGACTCAACTAGGCCTCCAAAGAGCGGTAAACAGCTTTGTTATTTACATGAGAACATGAGAGAGAGGGGTCTAAGAGTGAACATAACAAAGACATTCACTATGGTTTGTGGCATTAGCAGAGGCATGACATGTAATATTTTTATTGATAACAGAAAGGTAGAAAATATCGGCTCCTTCTGTTACTTGGGTATTACCTTTGATAAAAAGGAAACATGGAAACCAGCTATCAAAGCTAGAAAATTAAATTTTAGTAGAGCCCTGGGGGCAGTTATTAATTTTGCTAAACAAATAGGAGGAAGACCTGTCCCAGAACTCTTGAAAGTTTACAAGGCCAAATGTGTTTCCACGGGGTTGTATGGGGCCGGTCTATGGGGCATTGAAGAACCAGACACTATACAAATTTGTGAAAATGGTTTTATCCGCTATCTTTTGGGAGTCCCTATTTCTTCTGCCACGTACAGTTGCCATCAGGAATTGGGACTCTCCTATATATCAGATACTATCAAGATAGCGCCACTATTATTGTTGCATAAGGTGTGGGTTACAGATGAGACAGATTTTAATAGAGAAGTAATCATGGATTGCCTTAAATTGGAGAGAGCTAAAGATATGGCGTGGCTTAATTATATAAAAACGATAACTAACGCCATGGGGCATCCTGCATATTTTACAGACCCTAGCACCTTGGTGGATATTTCCAGGGAAGATTTGAAGATACTTTGCCTGAAATATTTTGAAGAACAAAGATGGTCCCAAGAGAGTGCAAAGTATTCTGTTATGGCGAATCACCTGATCTTGAATGGCCCGGGTCTTCAACAATATTTGTTGCTAGTTCAAGATAGCTTTAGCCGTACACTCTTGGCCCGTTTTCGACTTGGTTCTTTTTACAGAATGGTTTTATTTCCGGTGATAAATGTCTGGTCATCAAGTTTCTGTTTGCCCCTGTTATGATGTGTCACCACAATCAACAATGCACTGCATTTTATTCTGTAAATACTTTTCTATACACAGGCAGCGGTATCTTAGACCGATCCTTAAAAGTTGGAACATAAGATACTGCAGGGTAGCATTCCTGAGATTACGGATGCTGGAAACACCGGACACTACCTTGGCGGTCAAAACGTATTTGAAAGCAATTGGGTCACGGGCTACAATGTAATTCTGGTAAATTGTTTTTTAACACATTTTAATATTTTAACTCTTTTAGTGGGTATTTGTAAATAGAACATTGTGATGAAGTGTTTTTTCTTTCATAGTAATATAACTTTTGTACCAGATTACTGTTAATATGCCTATGTACATGATGTTATTTTGAACTTTTATGATTTCCTTGTGATGAAATCGAATAAAGTAATTTTGATTGATTAATTGATTGTATGGGCCTAGAATGCAGTAGTGTAGATTGGCATAGAGTGCACTGTTGCAGAGAAGAGTCTCAGAGTGCAGTGGTATAGTGGCGTAGAATACATTGGCGCTGAGTACAGTAGAGTGGTGTTGAATAGATTTGCGTAGAGTGCAGTGTTGTTGACTACACTGGTGCAGAGTAGAGTACAGCTGTGCGGAGTGGAGTAGAGTGGTGTAGAGTGCAGTGGCACAGACTTGCGTAGAGTGGACTGGTGCCGAATGCATTGGTGAAGAGAGCAGTGGCGCTGAGTGCAGCGGCAGAGAATTCAGCAACGTACAATGCAATGATATAAATTAGAGCGGCGGGGTGCAGAGTGCAGGGGCGCAGAGTGGAATGAAGTGGCGAGGAGTGCAGCTGCATAGAGAGGAGCGCAGGAGCGCAGAGTGCAGCGGCGCGGAGTAGATCAGAGTGGTGTACAGTTGATTGGCGTAAAGTGCAGGGGCATAGAGGGGAGAAGTACAGTGTATGTGTATAGTGCATTGACAGAGTGCAGTGTCAAATAGTGCAGTGTTGCAGAGTGGCGCAGAGTGGAGAAACGTAGACTGGAGTTGAGTGGCCTAGACTGAAGTGGTGTGTAGTGCAATGGCGTGGAGTGGTGTAGAGAGCACTGACAAAGTAGAGTGGTGTTGAGTAAAGAGCGTTGAGTGGTGTTGAGTGGTGCACAGAAGAGTGCAGTGGCGTGGAGTGGTGCAGAGTGCTGTAGTGCAGAGTTGGGTGGCATGGAGTGGTGGAGTAGAGTGGAATGGCATGGTGCAGAGCGGCGTGGAGTGGTGCAGAGTAGAGAGGAGTGGCATAGAGTGGTGCCAGGTGGAGTGGAGTGGCATAGAGTGGTGCAGAGTGGAGTGGCATAGTGGAGTATGCATGGTGTGGTAGCACTGCTTACATTACAGACATCACATTTTTGTAGGAAGCTGGCTCTGTATATAATATACAAAAGTAAGGTATAGTGTGCACAGAGTCCAGTGGAACCCCAAAGGTATGCAGAGGCTAAAGAAGATAATACCGTACTCTCTATTTGTGGCAGTGTAGGCGAGCAGTAAGGCTTTATCAGAGGGTAGTGTTAAGCATTTATTGTACACATTCAGGAAAGAAATGATTTCACACACTCAAAGAATGAACTGTAACCAATTTGTTTTATATAAAAATATTATTTAGTTGTAATTTATTTCTAGAACCAAGCCAAGCCTGGTACAGGTAAGTGTAATAGTACTTTGCAAGAATAATGCAGTTAAATACAGTTTGAATGCAGTTGAATGCAATTGGATTGGTTACAGGCGAGTCACTTGTTCATAAAACTGTTGGAACTACTTTTCAGTTACTATTGAGATTACTTTGTAAGTTACTTCTCAGATTTCTTTAAGTTACTTTTTCTACTCACTGTGATATGCCTAGGTATCACACTGGGACATCTCCTAGATAAAAGGTGAGTAAATCAGGTTTTGCTAAATATACAGTTTAAGGTTTCATACAATTCTCCAATTCCACTCTTAGAAAGTTTTTCACAAAAAAGCAGTCAATGCAATCCTATGGGAGGAAATGAAGTAAACGGTTTAAAGGTAAGTACTTTGTTTTGGGAGTTGGTTTTCTGGGGTTAGAACAGGGGTTCCCTCAGGGTCAAGGATGCACTCTCAAAGCACCCTCAGCAGCACAGGGGCGGCCGGGTGATGATTTGGCGTTGGTGCCCTGTTTTCAATCGGAGCTGCCGGTTTAGCGTTTTGGCTGCGGGCTTGGTCCAGGAAGTCCTCCGGGAGGAACCAACAGTTGTGCAGGTAAGTTGGAGGGCTCGGAAAGGTAGGTGCACCTCGGGTCCTCTTGACCAGGGCGCCCGGATGCAGGGGTGCCTTTTGTGGTCTGATTTCACCTTAAAGGGTCACCCCCAGTTGGGGGTGGGCTGGTCTCCATGCAGAGGCTGCAGGCGAAGTAGTGGAGTCCTGGAATGGGTCAACCCATGGTGGACTCGGACTCTGGAGCGCTAGGGGACCTCGCTGGGCCACCCGGATTCAGGCCGTAGGCGCCGGGTGCAGTGGTGGTTCCAGGAATCAGGTTTCTTTGTCCTCAGCAGGATCAGAGTTGGTCTTGGGAGTTTCTTTTGAACAGAGCTGCTCTTCACAAGAGATCCGGTCTTTGTTGAAAGCAGTCAGTCCTTCCAGGGGTTCTGGAGGTCGCTGGCTGCAAGACAAGGTGACTTTTGGCACATGATCTCTGGAAACTTCAGACGGGCAGGTAGGACTAGGGACAAGTCAGTTCTTTTCTGCAGTCTCCTCCGCTGGGAGTCTTCTTTCGTCCTTCTTTGTCGTAGGTTGCGGGAATCTGCCTTCTGGGTTCAGGCCTACCACCTAAATACTGTATTTAGGGGGCCTTTTTAGGGTCTCGAGGTCAGTATCCAATGGGCTACTGACCTTCGGGTGACTACACCCTTGGTGTGATCACCCCATGTGGGGGAGTGGGCACAATCCCTCACACGGATTGGAGAATGCCTGCCATCTGCAAGTTGGCGGGCACTGAAAAGTGGGCTTCACCTCGCCTCTCCCACCTGAGGGGTGGGGTTGGCAGACATGGGCACACCTTTTGGGCTTTTCTAATTTTCCCCGCCTGTCTTCCCGCTGAAAAGGAGGAGACACAGGAACAGGGCCTGCTCCTGATGGCAGGAGAGGCTGGGGGTCGCGTTACAAAGGCAGCAAGGCCTTTGAAGCTCCCCTGCCACAGATGGCTCTCCTTACCTGGGGGAGGCATGAACACCTCTGCACAGGAAAGGCTTTGTTTCTGGGCTCAGGAAGCGAAGGCTCACACCCTAGGGGTCCAGAAATAGGTCTTGTGGTGGCAGGCTGGTGTTTACCAGTAAGGGAACCCACCAGAGGCCTGTAGTTTTTCAGGCGGCATCTCTACAATGCCCTCTGAGTGCACTGTATAATAAATCCCACACTGGCATCAGTGTGGGTTTATTCTGCTGAAAGGTTTGCTACCAAACTTCCCAGAATTCAGTAAAGCCATTATGGTGCTGTGGAATTCGCAATGACAGACTCCCAGACCATATACTCTTTTATGGCTTTACTGCATTTACAATGTCTAAGAATGGACGTAGACACTGTAGGGGTACAGTGCTCATGCATTTGTATCCTCACTAGTGGTATAGTGCACCCAGCTAGAGGGGCCCATAAGAAATGGGTTGCAGGCGGCATGGCACACATGTGTGTGCCTTGTAGACTCTTTGCTTTTCTCTGCACCAAAACACGCAGCCTGCAACAACAGTGTGTGTGTGTTAAGGCACAGGACCACTAAGAATGGCACAATATGTGCTGCAGCCCTTAGAGGCCTTCCCTGATCACAGTGCCCTTGGTACCCATGGCACCTTTTATAAGGGACTGACATGTGGCCAGAGAGGTGCCAATTCTGAGTACGTTTGTACAGTTTTGGGAAAGAATATAGGCCCTGGTAACCCTATAGGCAGGGACTCAGGGCACATCAAGTCAAAGTGCATCATAAATCTGGCAAAAAGTGGGGGTTACATCAACAGAAACCCAGCTTCCTACAATTTTCAATTGAAATGACCATTACTTTTGCGCACACACATAGTTTTACTAATAAAACTATCCAGCGCAAAAACAATAATGTGTGGAAATAGCATCACCCAGTGTACTGATTTGTTTTGATCATATTAAAGTATTTGTTTCCAACACACTTCAGAATTCACAAAAAATGTGCTTCATTTGTGCTTTCCCAATTCTGCCATATTCTGAAATACTTGCACAGTTGATTTAAATGGTGTGCAAGAAAAAAAAACTTTAAACCACCAGTATCCAGCAAGATTGTCACATAAATGCTCTCCCTTTGAAGTCAGAGAAAGAAAAGTAAACACCATGCTCTCTTGGAAGACCAAGCCTGCCATTTGACCTCTGTATCTGAATGCATAGCAAATGTGACAAGATAAGAAGATGATTTACAGGCTTGTTTACAGAAAGGAGCACTCATGGAAGAATACAAAGCAGTTTTGTGAAATGCTTTGCTCCTTGGGAGGGATAAACTCACGCTGGACAGCCTCAAACAAACAAAGCCAGCAAATAGAAAGCCAGAAAATGTTAGTTACAAACCACAAAGCCAATGGTAAGCAACAGGTGGAATGCATTCCTAGGGAAACTTTCTGAATGTCCCCAAGATGTCTTCAGCAAACCACATAGGTGTGTTGTCTGGTAGGCTTCGACATGAAAAGGATACTATGCAAGAAGTGTATTTAATTCCCCATTTATGGATAGGTTAAGGGGTGGATTCGTTAATGTAGGTTAGCATAACATTTAAAATGGATGTTGGTGCTGGAACACTATTTGTAGGTGCCTTTTATTTATTCCATGCAAAATGTATTGAGAGTTTTGTAAAGTGGTAAGTGTTACCTTTTGATTACTTACAAGCAGTAGAAGCAAACACTGCATAATTTAATGATGAAAAAAAGAGAGGTCAGAATGGCACTGGATCGGAGAGTGCCAGATATTCTTCAACTGTGTTAAACCTAATATGTGATGAGTGGAGTTAAAAAGCATGACTGAATAACTCAGATTTCAGGAGTTTCCCGAATAGTAAGTAGTCCGGATTCATATCCCTAGGTGGGGTTGAGAGTGTCCCAGAGATTGGGGCTCTGTATTACAAGGGACCTAGCACCATGTTTCACCCTCTAGAAGGACATTTAATGATCAGATGGGCAAACGAAGAGGAGAGGTTTCTGTGTGGGAAGTGATGCGAATACAGTTTCTGGATGTATCCCAGCTTTTACCATACTTAGCTTTTAAGGATGGGGAAGAGGACTGTCATTTTGATCCTGACCTCTACTGGAATCCAGTGGGGAGCTCTAAGTGAAGGCATGCTATGGAGGCATTTGTGAATGTTTAATCATAGCCTGGCTGCCAGGTTCCCTAGTCTTTATATTCTGGCAATTGATTTATTGGTATGGTAGTGTTCATCGCCACTGATGAGAGCTATCAGAGTGGCCATAGTAGAAGAGGTAGGTTAAGCAGAGGAACAGTGGTCAACTTGTTAATGTGTTACAGCTACTCCTCTCCCTCTTCCCCTCTCTCTTCTTGAGGATGATTTTGAGACCGTGGGAATAGTCTCCTCATCAGATATGGAGGCTTTCTCTCCACATCATACTTTAGGTAGTGCTTCATTGAGGAGTGGGTGTTAAGGCAACATTCTATGAACAGTCTTGGTGGAGCCGACAGATAATGCTGAAGTATTGAGGTGGGCAAGAAGCGCAGCATAAAGCTGTTCAGGATGGGTTACATGATGAATGTGGTGATGGAGCAGGTAGTGCAAACTTTTGTATACCTCCTCTATTTTGCATGAAAGTATTAATTGAATAACCTACTTATTATAATTTACTAATTGGGTGCTGTGATATATTAAAATTAACCAACCTGCATACACAAATGACACGTGGGAACTTGCTATTTGCATGGCAAAATAACTCTAATAACTAAAATACGTACGCATATTAACAGTAGTATATGTGAAAATTAGATATCGCATGCTTTATGTTGCTTTTGTGACGTTTGCACCTTCGTGGAGGACCATAAAGGTGAATATACTGCTTTAAATGTCACTATATGCTAAGAAAACACTAATACATAAAGGGATTAGTAAGGGTATAACATTAGAAGCATAATTTCTTTGTATTAATTACTCTTTTGTGTTTGTTTTGCTTAAGTTGACATTTTGGCCTATCGAAAACATGGCGGCAGAGACAGAGTTCAGAAGTGGCCACCGTCTCATGAAGTGCGAAGTCTACTGCGCAGAATCGGATGGCTCCGTGAACTTCCTAATGACCACTGTACACGCCGTTCCTGTCAAGGCTAGGTTATTGGTGGACTGCCAAAGACCCCGGAAAATAGAAACTGGTACAAAAGAACAATGGACTTTTTAAACTAGAAGTCGAAATATTGCAACAATCGGAATTTGGTCATAACCGGAAACATATCAGCCAAATCCATGTGAACCAGGACTATACAAAATCGGACGTTTTCCCCAGACCAATCGCAACTTTCTCCGCCCAAAAATGTTTCATGTTATCCCGAAATTTATTATAAAAAGAGTAGTAGAATAGGGAGGGGTTCATGGAGACACGACACACATTTGGCGGTTATTAGGACTGCACACCCTCTTTAACCCCACAGGCGATGACGGATGCTGGCACGACTTCTGGTCCTTTGATGATCTTTGGGACTGTAACATGCTGAGTAAAGGACTTTCGGACTCTGAGATCTGGCCTGTTCTTTGGACAATTTAACGACAAAAATGTGGTTATGTTGAGCCAATGAAATAGAGAAAACCCAGATAGCCAGAATAGGTAAATATGGTATTCTGTGATTTAATTAAATTGATCTAGAAATTCTAAAATTTGAAGAGACAAATGCTAATTAATGAAATTTTAGATAAACAGATATTGATTAACAGAAATTATGAGTTTGTGGTTCTTCGTTGAATAGAACAGAGGATTCTGAGTCTTAAATGTGTTTTAGCTGGTTCTAAATCCCCATCAACCAATCTAACTATTTGTTCCGATCAACCAAGTGGGCGGAGTGCCTTGATGTACAGGATTAGGAATCTATAGGTGGCGAATGTTAATGTATATGATTTAAGATAACTTTTCTTTCCCTATAGGTTATAAGGTACTCCCACCCACATGTCCAGCGCATCTTTCCCCTCTCCTGTGTGCAGACCTATGAAAGAGAAACGTGCGAGTGTTGGTGTTATGGGTCCCACCAATGAATGCAAGTGTGAATGAGTTAGTGTGACGGTGGGTCTGCGACGCAGGGAGGATAGTTGTGCTCTCACTTTCTCCCCCCCGAGTTGTTGTTGCGCTGGATCAGTTTTTCCTGGTAGCAGGATGATGGTTTTATTGCATTGGTTTGGTGATTATTGCTTATTGACTGTGGATAAGTATAGGTTTATGTATTAACCTCTTGAGTGCCCCGCCCTTTCCACGCCCTGTGCCGGGCGTTTCATTAGCGGGCGGGGCTCATGACGAGATAGTCTCGTCATGGGCACAGCGCAACCGCGGCCCATGACGAGACCATCTCGTCATGGGCACTCAAGGGGTTAACACTCTATGTTGAGTCGCGTTGCGTTCCATGTTGTTTGACTACTTCTGAGATGTAGGAAGTCGGAAGTTTGTAACGATTCCGTAGTAGAGCAGAGGTAAGCGCTGCTCTCGGAAAGGACGGAATTGTTGTTGCCCTGTAGGTACACGGGGAAAAACGTGTGACGATTGAAGTTGCACGACGCATTGTCTGGGTTAGATTCGGTAACATCGTCGTGTGTTGCCATTAGGGACATTTTCTGTATGAGAGAAATGTATGGTAGCGAAGGTCATCTGTGAAATTTTGGTCTTAAGTACCAGGAGTCCAAAAGGAGCGCTGATTACGCTTATCACTGGAAAGGTAATAGGTGTTCCCAAAGCTTGTTAGCAGGATAAAGTAGAGGGAAGTGCTACTTTATTAACAAATGAAATAATTTTGTAGTAGGGCAGAGGTAAGCGCTGCTCTCGGGAAAGACAGGATTCTGTGTGAATGAACTACATTTTCCGTATGAATGTGTGTAAATGAAATAGCATTCAGGTTAATTGTGAAACTTTGGTTTTAATTCTCAGGAGCATTGGGTCTCCAACAGGTGTTTTATTTCTGGAGAAACGGTCAGCTAATGCTTGCTAGAAGGGTGAAGTAGAGGGAAGTGCTACTTTATCAACGGAAGTAACGATTCCGTAGTAGGGCAGAGGTAAGCGCTGCTCTCTGGAAAGCCGGAATTCTTGTGAGAAAGGTCAGGACTATCCTTTGTTGGCAAAACAGATAATGGTGGTGTTTTTATGTAGTTACTAACAGAATTTCAGTAAAAAGTGAATGTAAAAAGTTTACCGATAAATTTTGTAAAGGAGGGGTCAGCAGAAGCAGCAGCAGCGAGAAAAGCGGACGTCAGAAAGACCGCGCTGAGATTGGTCAGTCAGTAAGAGACGTAGACGCTCCAGATTGGTGCATTAGTGTACGCCGCGCTAGGAGTGGAGAATTACAGGGTGACGTAGACGCCCCGGATTGGTGTGTTAGTTAGAGTCGCGCTGGGATTGCAAAAGTGACAGACGCTCAGGATTGGTGCATTAGTGTGAGTCGCGCTACGATTGGATAGAACAAACAAAATAGTTGTAGAAGAAAACTAGCGATACAGAAAAGAGAAAATGATGTATTACGATCCACCAGAAAAGGAGAAAAAGTCCTGGTTCGGTAAAATCAAGAACATATTTAAAAAGGAAAAACAGATTGTGACTAGAGAGGGACAGTTGCTCCCTCCAGCGAAATCACCTGCATCTTTTATGATTACGAAATATGGTTATCATACATGTATTTGGTTAGACAATTGGGCAAAGTAAACAAAAGATGATGGAGTTTTGGCATTTCCAGAACATGGTTCATTTAATTTGGCGGTTTTGAGAAATCTGAGAGAAAGAATGATGAAGTTAGAACCGAGACCTAGACCTACACAGTTTGAAGCATTGACAGAATGGGAAGATCAGATGTATGACAGAGAACGACAACGGAATGGCGGAAGGTATAGATATATGTTTGGTAGATCATATGGACAAGAGAATCATGATGATAGTATGAAGAGATGGTGAAATGCGAATATGACCGATGGGTTGTTTCCTATAAAAAATGTGGAAGAAACTACTAGTAGAAAATGTACGGAAAAGAGAAATAATACAGGATCAGAAAGTTATAAGTATGATGTGTGCATGAGTCGGAGGATGATGTGCTAGAGGACATGTTTTATAAAAATCCACCCCCATATCAACCAAATTCCACATTGACATCGAGTTCCCCAGTAAATATAATCGCCACAGAATATAAAATTTGAAACAGTACCACATGAGGCAGGAAGAAATAATCCTTTTAGAGAAACAGAAAATACTCAAGTTAGTAAAATGGATAATGAAAATTCAGCAGAATTGGCTAGAACTACTTTAGAATTGACTGAGAAGATTAGAGAATTAACTAAAAATATGGAAGCAGTAACTGTTCCGGTAACAATAGGACCTGTAATACCGGTTTTTGATAAACAGAAGGCTAGTGAGCATTGTCTGACGATTCCTTATAATGGAAACAGAGAAAATGAAATACAAAGACGAGATACAAGAGAGAATTTGTGGGGACAAATGGTAGGAATTTCTGAACAAAGTACTCCCAAAAATTTGACAGTAAATCAGAGTTTAGTAAATAGAGCAATAATGACGACAGAGTCAGTACCAGGATCACTAAAAGGAATAGAATAAACACGAAATGAGACGATTCCTGAAGGTCCTACTTCTGATGAATTAAGTGAATGGCTGAGAAGTTTAAAACAAAAAGATGCTGAGCCTAAACCTTTGGATGTGTCCAAATTAAAAATAGTATTAGATGAATTAATAGTAGGGACTATTTCTACCGAAAAATTAAAGAGCTATCAGGATGAAGAATTAATGTTTCTATGCAAAAGCATAACATGGAGAGACAGAAATTTACATGAAAGATTAGAAGTGGCAAATGAAATGGGTATTGATTTTGAAAAGGTAAAGTCATTACAAAAACCATATAGAATAAATTTTTATGAAAAAGACATTGAAAACCTAAACACGACAGGACGAATGATTCAGATTAAAGATTTAATCATATTACTACGAAAATGGGGTGATGTAGACAAATGGAAGAGTAGATGGTTTCGAAAACCAGACGATGCAACGGATAAAACTTTTGCAGCTTACCCAGTAAGAGAAAAAGAAAAGGTAGTAACTGAATGTCCCATGAGCGAAATTCCAGGTGGAGGATATGTACATGTCCCCTGGACTAGACAAGATATTTTGTCATTTACCAATGATTATCCTCGACTGCGCGAAAAGCCAGTTGAGTGGTACAGGCAGGTAGATCGGTTTGTGAAATTATCAAAAGTTCTATGGAATGATTTGAACAGTCAGACATAATAGTACCTGCAGATTTATGGACAGAGTGCAAGGTAATGATTAGCTGGCCTACTCAAGAATACCCTAGAGATCCAAAAACATGTGCCCCTGATCCAGAAGTAATGAGAAAATATGAACAAGTAATTACCTTTCTGAAAAATAAAGTACCTCCTATAGAAACTGATTGGGTAAAAATTGATAGAACTCATCAAGAAGCGAAAGAATCGGTACATGCCTACTATGAAAGGTTGATCCTAGCCTTTAAACAGTATAGTGGTGATGAAAATTTGAGTGAAAAGGATTTGAGTCATTTTGTATATCGATTTGTGTATGGATTGCGACCTGAAGTAAGTGAAATGATTAAACAGCATACAGTAGATTGGCAAAATAAAAAGATAGATTAATTACGAAGACATGCGAAATATTTTAGTGATGAAATTGGGGCAAAGCAGCGTAAATTAAAAGAAAAAGCCATGTGGGCTCAAGTAAAAGTAGCAGAAAGACAGGAAGCACAATTGATTGAACAGGCAGCTGGTACAGGTATGAAACAAAAATTTAATAATGGAAAAGGGAAAGGACATTTTAATATAGATGAAGCAAAAAAGAAATGGCCATGTCATAATTGCGGAAGAATGTGGCATTGGAAATCCGAGTGTAAATTTTCCCCAAGTGCTAATGGTGATAATGCATCATTGAATTCACAGGTGCAGAAAGAGGTGAGTTGTCAACCGCAGCAACAGCAGCAGTTTGTTCCCAAACAGAATCAGGCGCCAAACCCGCCTTTTCCACAGAGCGTAAATCATCAGAAATACAGTAATGAGACAGGATTTTACAACGAAGAACAGGTAAATAAACTGCCACGCACTAGTGCTGTTTCGCAGTATTGGCTACGACGCGATGAGAGTGAGTCAGAAGAAGGTTATTGACGGTGCCGAGGGGAGGAAGAGGAGTGCGTACTTGGCGCAACTCTAGAAGTAGACAAGACAGGCCCATTTGTGGATGGAAAGGTAAATGACGAAAACATTACTTTCCTAGTAGATACTGGTGCTACTCGTTCAACTGTTATGTCAGCTGATGTTAAAAATCTTCCTCTCTCGGACAAAACGATCCAAGTAGTAGGAGTATCCAACAGACAGATAAAAACGTATCTCACTGATCCAGTAAAAGTTAGCATAGGGACATTTTCTGAAATGCACCGCTTTGTCGGTGCGATTCAAGCCCTGTAAATTTGTTAGGGAGAGATTTACTGTGCAAGATGAATTGCACCATATTTTGTACTCCAGATGGTATAGCATTTGAGACTCCAGATGAAGATGTACTGTATAAAATGACTATGGCTAATATGGGACCGGAAATTACCGAGGCATTTGCTGTATTTAACCCTGAAGAGCTGCCTCAAAAGTTGAAAAAGACAGTGAAGATGGAGGTATGGGATTTCACAGGAGAAGATGTGGGACTAATGAAAAATGTAGATCCTGCAAAAGTTGCTCTAAAAGAAGGAGTAAGTTACCCAAATATTCCACAGTACAAATTGACACCCAAGATAATTGCAGGAGTTACTCCTATAATAGACAGAATGATCAAGCAAGGTATTCTGATAGAAATAATGAGCAGTCCATGTAATTCACCAATTATGGGTCTGAAGAAGCCTAATGGAACATTTAGAATAGTACAAGACCTGAGAAGAATAAACAAAATCTGTGTCATGTTGTCCCATTGTACCAAATCCATCTGTGATTTTGTATCAGATTCCTCATGATGCAGAATGGTATACAGTAATTGATCTGTGTCATGCGTGCTTTTCCATCCCATTGCATCCCGATAGTCAACAAAACTTTGCGTTCCGGTTTGGCGAACGTATCTTGGCATCGTGCCGAATTTCACAGGGGTACACAGAGAGTCCCTCAATATTCAATCAGATATTGAAAAAGTCTCTAGAAGATTTAAAAATGCCTGAAAGGAATATGCTACTTACCAGTATGCATCTGTTCTTGGCATGTAGAGCTGCAGAGTTGTACACTTAGCATAGATCGCCATCTGGTGTTGGGCCCGGATGTTTGCAGTTTGTTTTTGTTCTTTGGACAGTCTTTGGAAGTCACGAGTTCGGTGACTCCTCCTTCGGTCCGTACTGCGCATGGGCTTCGGCGCCATCCTCAGATTGTTTTTCGCCAACAGGGAAATGATGGAGCGTAGTAATAACAGTGAGAAACCCATGTGTGTTGTATCTAAATAAGATGGACTGGAACGGATACAGGTAGCCGGGGAGGCGGGTGGGCGTGTACAACCATGCAGCTCTACATGCCAAGAACAGATGCATACTGGTAAGTAGCATATTCCGTTCGAAGCATATGAGCTGCAGATTGTACACTTAGCATAGATTATATAGCAGTACCCAACCTTAGCGGCGACCACCGGTATCCGTTGCAGCGGTTTGAAAAAGTGTCTTTAGTACAGCCTGGCCCACACTAGCTTGCTGCTTGGAATGCACATCTACACAGTAATGTTTTGTGAAGGTGTGCGGTGTTGACCATGTGGCTGCTTTGCAGATGTCATCTAAGGGTATGTTCCCTAGAAAAGCCATAGAAGCCCCTATCTTTCTAGTAGAGTGGGCTTTAGGAGGAACAGATAATGTTCTTTTTGCCTTTTGATAGCAAATTTGTATACACTTTACAATCCACCTAGCTATCCCTGATTTAGAGATGGGGTTGCCTTTATGTGGTGGAGAGAAGGAAACAAACAATTGTTTAGTCTTCCTGAAAGGTTGCGTTCTTTGTATGTAGTACAGCAAAGCCCTCTTAACATCAAGTGTGTGTAAGGCCCTTTCTGCAACAGATTGAGGTTGCGAGAAAAAGACAGGTAATTCCACCGATTGGTTGAGATGGAAGGGGGAAAAGACCTTGGGCAGAAACTTCGGATTTGTACGAAGTATGACCTTGCTGTGATGTATTTGTAGGAAGGGTTCCTGTATAGTGAACGCTTGTATTTCACCAACCCTTCTAAGGGAAGTGATAGCTACGAGGAAAGCTGTTTTCCAGGTGAGGAACTGTAGCTCACATTTATGCATTGGTTCGAAGGGTGGACTCATTAGCCGTGTAAGAACTACATTTAGATTCCACACAGGGGAAGGTGGTGCCCTGGGAGGAATTACTCGTTTAAGGCCTTCCATAAAGGCTTTAATAGCTGGCACTTTGAACAGTGATAAATGCTGTCTGTTTTGTAGATAAGCAGCAATCGCTGCTAGGTGTAGGCGTATGGATGAATATGCCAGGTTACACCTGTGAAGATGGAGCAGATAGCATATGATGTGCTGTATGGATGCGTCTAAAGGGTTGATTGTATTGTTACGGCAGTAAATTACAAATCTTTTCCACTTTGCGGCATAGCATGCTCTAGTGGTAGGACGTCTGGCTTCCATGATAATGTTCATACAATCAGGGGGAAGGTTAAGGTAACCAAATTCTAAGATTTCAGGAGCCAGATCGCAAGGTTGAGCTGAGCTGGGCCCGGGTGCCTGATTTCTCCATGGTTCTGGGTTAGGAGGCATGGGGACAGGTGCAGTTTTTGATGTGGTACCACTGATAGCTGTAGTAGTGTGGTGTACCACAGCTGCCTGGCCCATGTTGGGGCTACCAGAATGAGTGTGAGGGAGTGCTGCTGTAGCTTCCTTACCACTAACGGAATTAGTGGGAGAGGTGGAAAGGCGTATGCAAATCTGCCTGACCAGTTCATCCATATCGCATTGCCTTTGGACAATGGGTGTGGGTATCTGGCGGCGAAGCTTGGGCATTTTTTGTTTTCGTGGGTGGCGAAGAGGTCTATCTGCGGATGCCCCCACTTTTGGAAGAATGGGTGAAGAACTTGTGGATGCAGTTCCCATTCGTGTAGTTGTTGCGTTTGTCTGCTGAGCAGATCTGCCATGGTGTTTTGTACGCCTGGAACGTGCTGCGCCAGGAGAAAGATGTTTTGGGGAATTGCCCATCTCCATATGCTCTGGGCTAAGAGGGAGAGCTGGGGAGAGTGTGTCACCCCCTGTTTTTGGATATAATACATTGCAGTCATGTTGTCTGTGCGAATGAGGACTGCTTTGCCCGAAATCTGTTTTTGGAAAGATTTTAGGGCTAGAAAGATCGCCAAGAGCTCCAGATGGTTGATGTGGAGCGATTTTTGCTGTGGCGTCCATAGACCTTGCATTGTGAGGTGTAAGAGGTGCGCTCCCCAGCCGGAGAGCGATGCGTCCGCTGTTAGAATCACCTGAGGAACCGGGTCTAGGAACGGCCGCCCTTTGGAAAGGTTTGTGGTGTTTCACCACTGCAGAGAGTGATGGGTGCGGCCGTCCACCAACACCAGATCTGTCAGCTGACCCTGGGCCTGGTTCCACTGTTGTGCTAGGCACTCTTGAAGTGGACGCATGTGGAGTCTTGCATGGGGCACTATGAAAATGCAGGACGCCATCATTCCTATGAGCTTCATAAACACTCTTGCTGGAAGAGAGTGTTGAGGAAGGAATGTTTTGCGCAAGGCTTGCATGCTTGCGATTCTGGCTGAGTTTGGATAGGCAATACCTTTGGAGGTGTCTATAGTGGCCCCGAGATATTGCTTTGTGTGAGATGGTAGGAGGTGGGACTTTTGGTAGTTCACCGTGAAGCCTAGCCGGTGGAGCAGTTAAATGGTGCTGTTGGTATGTTGCACACATTGGTTGTAGGATGCGGCTTTTATGAGCCAGTCGTCTAAGTAAGGGAAGACGTGAATATGTTGGCGACTGAGGTGTGCTGCTACAACTGCTAGGCATTTGGTAAACACCCGTGGTGCGGTGGTGACCCCGAAGGGGAGAACTGTGAACTGGTAATGTTGGCCGTCCACCACAAACCTGAGGTACTTCCTGTGAGAAGGGTGTATTGGAATGTGAAAGTATGCGTCTTTCAGATCCAAGGTAGTAAGAAAGTCTCCGTGGCAAAGGAGCGGGAGGACTTGTTGTAGGGTGACCATGTGGAAATGGTCTGAATGTATGTATGCATTTAGAGGCCGGAGGTCCAGAATGGGCCTCAGGGTCCCGTCTTTCTTCGGTATTAAGAAATACAGAGAGTAGACCCCTAGATTTTGCTGATTGACGGGGACCTGCTCTACAGCGTGTTTTTGGAGGAGGGAGAGCACCTCCTGTTTGAGCAGTGTGGAATGTTCTTGAGACATTGGACAGTGCCTTGTTGGGATATTGGGTGGGGTAGATGTTAGTTCGAGACAGTACCCTGACCGAATAATTTGGGTCACCCATTTGTCCGATGTTATGGACTCCCATGTGTGGATAAAGTTTTGTAGTGTGCCCCCGACCGGAGTGGGATGGTCTGGGGGGAGCGAAGGGGAGTCATTGTGCGGGCGGGGTGGCAGAACGGGTGGTGTTAGTTTTGCCACTGCCCTTATTGTTGTTGCCTCTGTAACCACCCCTTTGGTAGCCCTTTGAAAAGGTATTTTGAGGAGGGGACTTGTAGGAGGTAGAGGCGCTATCGGTGGAGTAGCCTCTGCCTGTGCTACGAAGGGATGAGCGTCGAAAGGAGCGTTTAGGGGCCTGTGATTGTAGTGCCCCCATAGACTTTGCTGTGTCTGTGTCCTTTTTCATCTTTTCTAATGCTTCGTCCACCTTTGGCCCAAAGAGAGTTTGTTGGTCAAAGGGGTGATTTAGTATGGACGCCTGGACTTCAGGCTTGAACCCTGAGATCCTGAGCCAGGCATGACGACGAAGCAGGACACTAGTATTTATGGCTCTAGAAGCAGTGTCAGCTGCATCGAGGGCACACTTAATGGAGGTGTTAGTAATTAGTTTACCCTCCTGTATCAGTTCATGAGCCTTGCGTTTGTGTTTTTCGGGGAGGTGCTGCATAAGAGCCTCAAGCTCGTCGTAGTGTGCTCTGTCATAGCGCGCAAGTAGCGCTTGTGTATTTGCAATGCGCCACATATTTGCAGCTTGGGAGGCGGTGCGTTTGCCAGACGCGTCTAGAAGTTTGGATTCCTTATCTGGCGGTGGGGCTTCTCCTGAGGACTGGGAGTTAGCCCGCTTTCTAGCTGTGGACACAACTAGGGAATCTAAGGGAGCAGGGCCCTTAATGTATGCAGGGTCTGTGGGTGCCGCCTTGTACTTTTTTTCTATTCTAGGGTTCAATACCCTGGCCCTGACAGGGTCTTTGAACACCTCTGCAGCATGCTTGGTGACACCTTTAAGCATGGGCAAGATAGATGTGGACTTGTCCTGAATGTCAAATGTGTCCAGTAGGAAGTCGTCTTCCACTGGTTCACTATGCATTTCCACCCCATGGTAGTGTGCTGCTCTCTGCACTAAGTGGTGAAACCCTAAGGAGTCCTCTGGAGGAGACGGCCTGGATGGGTATAGGTCGTCCTGAGGCATATCCGGTATGTCAGGGTTTTGGTAGTCTTCCCATGGGTCTGGGGTCCCCGGTGGAGTGGGGTCCATTGGGGCGTCCGCCGGGTCATAATCTGGATCCCCGTAATCCGGATCTGGGGACGGGGTCGGGGAGTGATGAGGTAAGGGTGGCGGAGACCTGGGAGGTGGAGGAGGTGGAGGAGGCGGAGGAGGAGGTAGTGGGGAGGGCACTCTGAGAGGAGAAGTAGCAGAGTCCTTCCGCTTGGGCGGTGGAGGAGGAGCCGGTGTGTCAAGACGTCTTTTCTTGACAACTAAAGTCAATAGCCCAGTCTTTGGATCTTTAAATAGAGTCTTTTGCAAAGGGTCTGGTGTAAAGAGATCCAGTGGCGCCGAATCGTCCGCTGGCGCCGATGTTTTCGGAGCCGAGGGTTTCGATGGTTTCTGTGCGCCATGCTTTTTTGGAACCTCCGTTTTTTTCGGCGAAGGAGTTTTCGGCGCCGGAGCGTCGGTGCCGACAGATTTGTGTTTGTGTTTTGTCGGCACCGAGAGTCCAGGCTTCGGCACCGGTGGCTTCGGAGTCGAGCTGGGTATCACTTTCTTCGGTGCCGGATGGTGTTTTTCGGCACCAGGCGTTGGCTGGCTCGAGCCCGAGCTGCCGTGAGACTTCTGAGGCTTCGACACCGGGCCCGAAGGTGGGGTGATAGAAGCTGTGTGCTTGGTTTTGCCCAGGCCTGCAGGCGAGGGTGTAACCGGAGTCTCTTTGGTTTTGGGCGCGGGGGTGGGAGGGGGTACAGTACTCACGACCCGCTGCGCCGGTGTGATGTCCTCCACGTCGGAGTCGTCGGCCTCGGAAGCGCGGACGACGTCGTCCTCCTGCTCGGTGTGTATTTGCCCCGAAGCTCCGGCGTCGTCTCCGAAGATGTCCGGTGGAGCTGCGGTCGATGAGTGTGCCATGGTGCGTCGAGCTCTTCGATCCCGGATGGTCTTTTTTGATCGAAAAGACTTACAGGCGGGGCAGTCTCTAGCCTCGTGTTCTGGAGAGAGGCAAAGGTTACACACCTGATGGAGGTCGGTGTGGGGAAATTTAGACCCACATTTTGGGCACTTTTTGAACGGAGTCCTTTCCATCGGCCGGGACCGGAGTCGAGGAGGGCCCGAAGGCCGGTGCCGATGTACGGGATGGAGAAAAGTGCCGCTTCGAGAGATGACGATATGATGAAGAAACTCGAAGAACGAGGATTTTCCGTCGAGGCTGGAACCGTAGAAGTTCGAAGCCGGAGCACGAAGTATCACATCCGAGCCCGATGGCGGAAAAAAACAATCTGAGGATGGAGCCGAAGCCCATGCGCAGTACGGACCGAAGGAGGAGTCACCGAACTCGTGACTTCCAAAGACTGTCCAAAGAACAAAAACAAACTGCAAACATCCGGGCCCAACACCAGATGGCGATCTATGCTAAGTGTACTATCTGCAGCTCATATGCCTCGAACATTCAGTTCTAGTACAATATATAGATGATTTGCTTGTAGCATCAAGAACTCGAGAAGCTTGTGTAGTGGATACCATTGCACTGCTGAATCATTTGGCAGATGGAGGACTTAAAGTATCCCCATCGAAATTACAATTCTGTCAGAAAGAAGTACAATATTTAGGCCATAAAATTGAAAAAGGACTGAGAAAAGTAACTGCAGATAGAATCAAGATAATAAAAGGAATGAGAGCCCCAATGACACAAAGAGAAGTGAGAATGTTTCTTGGAATGGTTGTGTACTGTCGTCAGTGGATAAGTAACTTTTCCCTGATTGCAAAACCTTTGGTACGTTTAACCAGAAGTGATGTAAAAGATCCCATTGAATTAAATAAAGAAGAATTGATGGCTTTTAAACAATTGAGAGACAGTTTGTGTGAAGCACCAGCACTTGGTATGCCTGATTATGAAAAAGAATTTGCACTCTATTGCTGCGAAAGAAATGGATGTGCAGTTTCTGTATTAATACAGAAACATGGAAAACTAAGGAGATCAATTGCAGATTTCTCAGCTATATTAGACCCTGTAGCTGTAGCGTTGCCAGGTTGTCTGAAAGCTGTAGCAGCCACTTGCAAGAGTTTGGTACAAAGTGAAGGAATTGTGATGGGATATCCTGTGAGAGTGTTTGTACCTCATGATGTGGCAATCCTTTTAACAAGGAGCCGCACCCTGTTCATGACACACAGTCGTCTGACTAAATATGAGAAAGTTATCCTAGGTGCAACAAATGTGAGCTTGGTGAGATGTCTGAATGTGAATCCTTCAACGTTACTGCCTGATGCTGAGAATGTAGACGTCAGAGATGATGTGGATCATGACTGTTTGGAAGTGCTTGACTTCTGTACCAAACCGCGACCTGATATAAAAGTTGTGCCTTTGACAGAAAGTGACTATGGAATGTTTGTGGACGGATCATGCTTGAGAACAGATGAGGGAATTCTGAGTGCAGCATATGCAGTATGCACAGTAGCAACTGTTTTGGAAGCATCATGTCTGAAAGGAGTAAAATCAGCCCAAGTTGCTGAACTATTTGCCTTAACAAGAGTATGTAAGTTGGGAAAGAATGTGAGAGTGACTGTGATAACCGATAGTCAATATGGCTTCGGTGTAGTGCATGATTTTGGCCAAATTTGGTCACAGAGAGGATTTTTTACATCAAGTGGAACTCCTATAAGGAATGCTGAAGTGGTTGGAAAATTGCTTGAGGCGATACAGCTGCCTAAGCAGTTAGATGTTGTGAAGTGTGCAGCCCACACAAAGTCCAATGACTATGTATCGGTTGGCAATCAGTTTGCCAACGATATGGCTCAATATTGCGCACAAAATCAGAATTCAATAAATAGGGGAAGAGAAAGAGAAATTAATTCATGTCCCTTGTTGTTTACTAACACTGTGAATACATGGGAGGAAGTAAGGCAGTTGCAGGAAGAAGCAGGAGATGAGGAAATGAGACAGTGGGTAAAAGCAGGATGTGCACCACGGGAAACAGATCATTTGTGGGTTTATCGGGATGGAAGACCAGTTATGCCTGATAGCATGGTGTCTGCCATGGCACGGATGTATCATGGACAAGCAAATGTAGGAAGAGATGCAATGATGAGACTTTTTAAACAGACATGGAGAAGAGACGGATGTTCAGGAAATTCTGCAACAAGACTACAAAAGAAAAGTAAAAGACGATCAAATGCCAAATTGAAAAGATAAAAGTGTTCAAAATGGAGAAACAATAAATTACCGGAAAATACATAAAATTGAAAGAACCAAGTAGGTGCTTAGAGCCTTGGGTTAGACAAAATTAGTTGTGAAGTAGAAGAGGCTAAGTCAAAAGACACTGATCATTTTTCGAAATGGCAAACACAGAAAATAGAAAATCTAAATGTGTTTACCTTAGAAGATGGTTCAAAATGTGTTGTTGTTGTACAGGATTACTAATGCTTCTGTGGAGTGCGTTAGCTCTAATGGTTTCATTTAAGGTTACACTAGAAACAATAGAAGGACATAGCAAGAATACAACTAATGTAGAAAAGACTCAGAAGGTATATCCGACTAAAATAGATAGAAATGATTTACATAAAGATAGGTCTATAACTGATTTTTCTAACAATGTATTTTCAAAATGACTATACGAATATGTGAAGACTATGGACGTGAGGGATTGCTACGTCTGTATGCAGTTGCAAGCGTCTGTATCGGAGGGAGTGACTGACCATCACCTCCCAGTAACATATGGAATAACATGTAGTGTAATAGCAAGTTTGTTTTACAAAATAGGGAAATTAGTACCTGTAATTAACAAGTTGAATAAAGTAAAACCTGCAAAAGTGTTAGGTGAATTTTTCTTAGAAACTAAAGAATTAACATTAGAATCAATATTTAGAAATAATTTAACTTGCAGTTTAAAGAAGGAGGAGAAGGTTTTCTTGGATATGGTTGAAGAAAGGAGATTGAAAATGCAAAGGAAGGTACCTGAGAGAAAAGACAGTCTGGGATGTTGAAAGAGAAACCCATTTGAAAGGAGAAGCTAGTCCAACAATGGCTTTAGATTGGCCTCAGAAAGGGAAGTTGTGTATTAGAAGGAATCAAACTGCATATGATAATTATTTTGTAGGCACTAGTGATTGCCATGATACTTATAGAATCATGGGTGGATGGGGATTTAAAGGAGGAAATGATCCAGTTTTCCCTGGACTATATTTTATCTGCGGGAATAAAGCATACTATCGATTACCAGATCATTGGTATGTCACATGATATCTAGGCCTGGTTTTCCCAAAGATATTCCATGTGGGAAGAAGAAAAGATGGTGCACATGAGTTAGGTAGTCAACTAACACGTAGGAAAAGAGAATCTTGGTCAGAAATTGTAGGAGACATTTATGGAGCATTGATACCAGCAGTGGGAATATCTCTTAATGCACACAAAATTAGAAAACTATCAACAGTAGTGGATCGCTTGTCAACAAGCACCGCTGGAGGATTTTTATTAGTAAATACTGAAATGGTTGCCATGCGTGCCATGGTAATGCAAAATCGACTTGCTCTTGATATAATTTTGGAAAAAGAGGGTGGAGTCTATGGAATGCTGAAAGTTCAACATTGTTGTACTTACATTCCTGATGAAAGTCAAGATTTGAAGACATACATTAAGAATATAACTGATTTGCATGAGGAAATTGTTCCACTGGAGGTTGAAGGTATTTGGGAAAAGATTGTGAAAAAGTTCTCTACTATTAAGAACTTCTTACTTAAGCTAGGTAGTACCTTTATTGGTAAAATATTAATTCCAGTAACGTGTGAATATTTTAGTATTAATTCTAAGACTAGGATGTTTATGTAGCAAGAAAAGGAAATTACAAAAACATATAAAAAGAGAAACTGTAAGAAATTAAGAAAAAGAAAGAAAAGAAAGAGAATTTGAAGAAATAGAATTAGTAGAGTGGAAAGGCAATATGTATAGAAAAACAAGAGAAGAAGAGACAGGGGAAACAGTAATGTAATCTAACAAAAGATTAAGAGTATTGAATTCATTTCTTTTACTAAATTTTTTCCAAAATTTAAAGGTAGTAAGGTGATGTTAAAAATCACCAAAGGGGGGATTGATGGAGCAGGTAGTGCAAAATGTAGTATGCCTCCTCTATTTTGCATGAAAGTATTAATTGAATAACCTACTTATTATAATTTACTAATTGGGTGCTGTGATATATTAAAATTAACCAACCTGCATACACAAATTACACGTGGGAACTTGCTATTTGCATGGCAAAATAACTAATAACTTAAATACCTACGCATATTAACAGTAGTATATGTGATAATTAGATATCACATGCTTTATGTTGCTTTTGCGACGTTTGCACCTTCGTGGAAGACCGTAAAGGTGAATATACTGCTTTAAATGTCGCTATATGCTAGGAAAATACTAATACATAAAGGGATTAGTGAGGGTATAACATTAGAAGCATCATTTATTTGTATTAATTACTCTTTTGTGTTTGTTTCGCTTAAGTTGACATTTTGGCCTATCGAAAACATGGCGGCAGAGACCGAGTTCAGAAGTGGCCACCGTCTCATGAAGCGCGAAGTCTACTGCGCAGAATCGGATGGCTCCGTGAACTTCCTAACGACCTCTGTACACGCCGTTCCTGTCAAGGATAGGTTATTGGTGGACTGCCAAAGACACCGGAAAATAGAAACTGGTACAAATGAACAATGGACTTTTTGAACTAGAAGTCGAAATATTGCAACAATCGAAATTTGGTCATAGCAGGAAACATATCAGCAAAATCCATGTGAACCTGGACTATACAAAATCGGACGTTTTCCCCGGACCAATGGCAACTTTTCTCTGCCCAAAAATGTTTCATGTTATCCTGAAATTTATTATAAAAAGAGTAGTAGAATAGGGAGGGGTTCACGGAGACACGACACACATTCGGCGGTTATTATGACTGCACACCCTCTTTAACCCCACAGGCGATGACGGATGCTGGCACGACTTCTGGTCCTTTGATGATCTTTGGGACTGTAACGTGCTGAGCAAAGGACTTTTGGACTCTGAGATCTGGCCTGTTCTTTGGACAATCTAATGACAAAAATTCGGTTATGCTGAGCCAATGAAATAGAGAAAACCCAGATAGCCAGAATAGGTCAATATGGTATTCTGTGATTTAATTAAATTGATCTAGAAATTCTAAAATTTGAAGAGACAAATGCTAATTAATGAAATTTTAGATAAACAGATATTGATTAACAGAAATTATGAGTTTGTGGTTCTTTGTTGAAGAGAATAGAGGATTCGGAGTCTTAAATGTGTTTTAGCTGGTTCTAAATCACCATCAACCAATCCAACTATTTGGTCCGATTGACCAAGTGGGCGGAGTGCCTTGATGTACAGGATTAGGAATCTATAGGTGGCGAATGTTAATGTATATGATGTAAGATAACTTTTCTTTCCCTATAGGTTATAAGGTACTCCCACCCACATGTCCAGCGCATCTTTCCCCCTCCTGTGTGCAGACCTATGAAAGAGAAACGTGCGAGTGTTGGTGTTATGGGCCCCAACAATGAATGCATGTGTGAATGAGTTAGTGTGACGGCGGGTCTGCGACGCAGGGAGGATAGTTGTGCTCTCACTTTTTCCCCAGAGATGTTGTTGCGCTGGATCAGTGGCTATTTTAGGTAGGTGTCAACCTAGGTAACCCTTGAATAAGGTGGCTGACAGAGATATTTTGTCAAGGTGAAGTGTTTAAGGAAACTGGTAGTTTTGTCTTAATGCATGGTAATTGGTGTGGTAGGTAATCAACGCAGGTGAGGGTTGGCAGCATGTTTTATATAGGATTGAATTGTGGTCGAGAATGGATGGGTTTTGGATGTGATAGAGGCAAAGATAGGATCAGAAAATAGAAGCCTGGAAATTCCAACAAAATAAATGCCTCAGAGATTGATATAGATCAGAAGCAACAGGTTAAAAGTCAGGACCTGATTTTACGCATATCTGCAGCTCCAGCCCCCACACATGGTTGTTAGCCCACAGAGCATCAACATATATCGAAGCAGAGCAGATGAACTTGTGAGGCCAAATTCATGGACAAATCAATGACAAACCGATATATCATTTACTAAGAAATTAGTGTTCGCCTCTGTCCAGCATTTCTTTCAGTGGTGGTGCATAAAAATAGCTTGTGACTCCTAAAAATTTACAATCGCGTCTTTGTTCCAAAAGCGTCACACCCCTACACTCAGTCCAATCTACTCAAAACTTTGAATGATTGAAATGAAGTGAATGGCAGGATTTTTCTTTTAGTGTTTGTGCATATTTGTCAAACTTGGTTGAAGTTATAAACCAAAAATACTTTTCCCATGTATCACTTTCTCTACATCTCAGGCATATCTCAAATTTACAAAATAACCATCATACCACAGAACAAGAGGATTTCAATAGGCTACTGATTTAAGGATTTCATATAGATATACATACGTTTTATCTTAAGAACATCGAAGCTGCTGAATTTATGTACTTTTTAAGCTATCTTACTTGTTAATCACTGCACTCATTGTAACCTTACTTGAGTAAAAAACAGTTTAGGCCATCTGTAATTCTAATTACCTTGTTTCTGCCGCTTTCCTGCAAAACGTGTTTTGGTAGACATTTCATCACATTCCTGGATAAATAAAAGAAAGCATAAACATGTATGTCCCTCAAAAATATGTATAATTTATGGAAGTATGGAAACAGCAGATATTTTGAATAAATGTGTGTGCAAGTACATTACAGAACCTCCGGTTTCAGGCAATCAAAAAAGGAGGCATTAGTAAGGGTGGCAAGCAGAACACTTTTTAACCAGACAAGGGGAGGAAATAGATCACTGGACAGTCTTTCACACCTAGAAGTTTTAAGCATATGCAACAATACCAGCCTGGGATAGTGAATATGGGGCAAAAGGGTGGGGCAAATGCACTTTCCATGATGCTAGAGGGTATCATTTCATAATAAGAGTAAGGCAAGCAAGAAACTCATTTTGCTTAAGGTCCTTAACGTACCATGTGACAAAATGCATGCACACATTGGCGTGGGAATGACCTTATATTTTATAAGGAAGTACATTTAAAGGAAGCAATGGGGAGGAGAGCAGAGAAACCTCACAGTAGGAAATGCGGAGAAGCTTTTTTGTGGGAGCTTAACAGAAGGGCTTAGCATCACGATTGGCAAAGAGGATGGAGGTCATCTTCTTATGGCTCTTCATCTGCCCCTGCTGTGTCCGGGGTAAGTCTAAAAGAATCAACCAGTTAACAGGTTGACTCGAGATAAGTCCAGGAGGAAAGGAGGGGCTATTGTACTCATCCACATAAAAATAACCGTTTTATAGGGTATCAAAACACAGGCTTGTCTTGAGGACTCAGTGTGACAGCAGAAATCCTTGCTCCCATTGTGAAGATCGGAAGAAAGCCGCAAAATCACCACTTGCCATATGGGTCATGCCACAGAGCTTATTACCTATAAAGATCTCAATTAACAATTCAAACGTCGAAGGTATACGCGAGTGCATCCCTATTTTTGAAAGATGATTTGTAAATGAACAATTACACAGTATCATTCACCTCACTGTGGGCCTAATATCTCAATAGGATGGCAAATACTATTCCAAGACACCCTTCATTAGGACACCTCCAGGTGATCAACATTTTACAGGCAGGTCTTAGTAGATAATACGCAAGCTATTTTGGAGCAGAACTTCCACCACAAGGCCCAAAACCATCAGGAAAGGACTTACCCAACTGGATCCAGTTTGAGTTTCTTTGCAGGTGCTATGACGGACTTGTGAGGTATGTGATCAGGAGTATCCACGTCAAAGTTCATATCAAGGTCAATCTCGTCACCATCAGCTGGGCGGTGAAGGCGGGGTCGCTGAAGTTCTAGTGGGGCAGGGCTGGAAGTCAAGCTCAGATTGAGTCAACCATGTTTACATCAAAAGAACAGATGTGAAATTGGTCTCAATCTACTCATCATATACGTAAGCTGTAGGAAAGTGGATTGTTTGGTGTGGAAAAGGATACGGCCACCCCTTGATAGATGTCACACAGATTAAATTAAATAAATGTGTGCTCAATAACTGGTAACATCAAAAAAATCAGTTCTGCTTAAATCACAAGCAATGTATAAAGTATTTAAACAATGCATACACAGAAGAAAAAAAGTCACAAGAATACACAACACAGAACAACCATTTTAAAAATGAAGAGAACAACATTATGAGTAAGATAAGATGACACCATGAAAATCTAATAAGCGGAACTGGAGATAAGAATTTTTTAAGAATGAAGTTGAAGTACCACCATAAAGCGCCAACGGTGGCTAACAATCGCAGTAGACTAGGATCTAGGCGTAATTTGAAGCCAACCACAACCGAGTCGTGGTCAGATATACCAACAGAAAGGGACTGCCATTTTATCAGAGATGTTGGAGCATTTAGGGGGCGAATCTGAAAATCAATCAGACGTGAGGAACTGCTGGTTGGGTA
Organism: Triturus cristatus; assembly: GCF_964204655.1. Classification (NCBI taxonomy): domain Eukaryota; kingdom Metazoa; phylum Chordata; class Amphibia; order Caudata; family Salamandridae; genus Triturus; species Triturus cristatus. The sequence goes on along the minus strand of NC_140592.1, from coordinate 326,980,340 downwards.
CTTTCAGCAGTAGGTCCCCTTGTTTCTGAAGCAAAAGTGTAAAAACATTTTCAAATTTTTTCTTGATGCCCATTCAACCACATAAGTACATCTCCAAGCCTATCCACCCTAGGACCTCAGGGGGGACCTAGAGACCCTATAGGTACCAGGAAGAGGCCACTAGAAAAGTCCAGGCAAAGTTCAAGTTGCCGCTGGTAGGCTGTGAATTGTAAGGAAAAGGCCTCTTGCAGCTTTTTGTATCCCTAAAGACGCACAGGAAGCCAGTCAACCGACCCGGGGAGTCCACTTCTGTTTCTTGAGTACAAGGGGGAGCAGGTCCAGTCTTTAAGAGCTCCTCACAGATCACAGGCAAAACAAATCCAATCCTCTTCTGGAAGTCCAATGAGTGCTCTGTTGAAGGATGGGTGAAGGTTCAGCTTTGTAGGGTTCACCAGTCTGTGGGTGGGGTCCCCCTATGACACTCCTAATCCCTCTCTGACCAATTGAGTGAATCTTCTCAGGCTGTAGCCTAACTACATGTTCAGTATTTTCGGTTTGATTTACTGTACACACACCGAAAATGGAATGTGTCAGAGCAAATCCAAGATGATGAAGGTCTATGACCACACTAAACCTGGGCTGGGGGTGCGAGTGGCGAGTGTACCATATTAATACGAATGTTCACCAACATAGACCACTAAAATTAAGTTTGAAGCAGGCTCTGCACCCACAACAATCTATCAGATACAAGGTGGGTACTACAGCACCCAGACAGGTGATATAGAAGTCGTGGCATTCTCTTCTCTCACTTTCAAGTGCAATAAAGTGTTACATGTAGCTCAAACGGACCGGTCAGTCAGGATTTGACAATGTGGTATCAAATCTATGCCCACTGCCTCCCCCAGCCACCTCACCCCTCTTGCCATTCAGGACAACCTATTGTTTAGCACCTGGGAGCAATTTCACACCTCTTTCTCCTCAAGTATTAGGCTAGGCAATTGCCAAAGAGTCGATTCAAATTAGCCTCCAGCAACTTCAGGCAGGGGAAACGTAACTTTCTAATAGTTACATCTACCAACTATTTAATACAATTTCGACTTTACCTTTAGATAGGAGTTTTATTTAATACAAAAATAAGTCTTTAAATGGAATCTGTAGCTGGTACAGGTCAAACGTTATAGATTAAAGGGTATAATTATTTTTATTTTTACTTTTCATGCGTGTCATCTTCAGCATGACCATTGAAAATGTCGTTTTGGGCCTAGTCATCATGTGAACATGCAATTTCTCAAACCACACATGTTCCACTCTTAAATATTATGCACCCAACCATGTGTGGAGCAGGTTGCGCTTAGGTGTGATTTACTTAATATTTTAAATCAGGTTTTCCTACCTGTCAAAAGGGTGAGGTTAACATATCTGTAGAGCAGGGTTCTGTCAGTGCTGCTGTCAGACTTCATAGTGCAGCCCTGAAACAGAAAATGTTACTTACCCAGTAAGCATCTGTACTTGGCATGTAGAGCTGTAGATTTACATGCTTTGCATACTCCTGCTATCTAGTGTTGGGTCCAGATGTTTGCAAGTTGTTTTTTGTCAAATAAGTCTTTCCAGTCACGAGGTAGGGAACTCCTCCTTTCAGTGATAGTGCACATGGGCATTGACTCCATTGTTAGATTGTTTTCCCACAGAGGGTGAGAATGGAGTTCGTAAAGTTAGAACCGAGATGTCCATGCGTATGTATGTAAAGTAAGAAAACTGCAACAGGTATAGGTACCCGGGGAGGCAGGTGGGTAGATGTGAATCTACAGCTCTAGATGCCAAGAACAGATGCTTACTGGGTAAGTAACATTTTACATTCGAGGCATGAGAGCTGTAGATCACATGCTTTGCATAGACTATACAGCAGTATTCTCCCAAAGCGGTGGCTAACCTGTAGCTGTTGCAGTAGTTTAAAAAAGTGTTTTAAGTACTGCCTGTTGCCTCGCTAACATCTACACAATAGTGCTTGGTGAATGTGTGTGGTGTAGACCATGTTGCTGCCTTACAGATGTCAGCTAAGGGAATATTCCTTAAGAAGGCCATAGTAGCCCCCATTTTGCGGGGGCAATGCACACTAGGGGGTATTAGCAATGTTCTTTTTGCTTTTGTGTAACATGTTTGGATACATTTAACAATCCATCTTGCAATACCCGATTTAGAAATGGGATTGCCCCAAGACGCAGAGCCCCAAAAGCAAATTGGAGTTACCAGTACACACATTCCTAGATGTGAGATCTTATTAATGGATAGACTCCAACCACAGAATGGAGAGGATGGGATGAGGAATCTGCAGCTAGGTAGAGTCTATACCAGAAGGAGGGTTACTTAAAGTAACTTGTTCTTTATTGAAACTTGTTTTTTTTGGTTTAAAAAATGTATATCTATTTTTTACAAAATAACATTACAGTTCAGTAACTTGTTCTCCCCCTCCCCATAAGCAAGCAGAGAGATTGGAGTCACACCATGCGCAAATACATATTTGCCACAGTGAGGCTTAGTTCCAATACCTTCTCTGCATCTTTATTGTTTTTAATTACTGGTGATTAGTCCCAGTAAGAGCATCTCTATTGCTGGCTGTAGTTGAAATCCGATTAGCATTCTTAAAGTCTGAATTACTTCACCCGAACAGCCACTCACACCCAGGCATGCCCGCCACCTGTGACTATAGGTTCCATTTGTCATTCTGCATTTGGGGAACTATTCTGATCTGGAGGAATAGGGTCTGTGTAGCCACTGTGGCATGAAGTAATCCCTATGTACGCATTTATAAAGTATACGTTTAAGACGTGCATTACGTGTAACTCTCTTGCAGTTACCCAATACAGATGTCCAGTCCCCTTCCCTTAACTCCATGCCCATATTGCCTTCCCATTGTGTCTTCAGTGTTGTTATATGGATTACCTTTAGGGTGACTACACCCCCTATACGACCACTTCCTGTGGGCATAATCCTGACCCGGATTCCACCAAAAACCACGATGGTGGGACTCTGGTTTCCGTGTTCACATCATGTAGCCCACATTAGAGGTGGAACTAGCCTGATGGGGAACATGCCTCCTGACTAGCTAATCTTATCACCTGTCCTGGTGCCAAATGTTCCTGGGGTGGCATTTCCTCTGTCTGGGGGAAGCCTGGGTCGCATTTCAACAGCGGAAGAGGCCATTGAAGCTTCCTGCCTTGATGCACAAGTTAATTACCTTCGGTAACGATATATCTGTAAGAAACATTAGTAGTGATAGATTCCTTACCTTAGAATTACCCCCAGGTGTCAGACTGGATCAGGAAAGTTTGACAGCAGTATCCCTGCGAGTCGGTAGGCGTCGTCGTGCGGCTCCGCATGCGCCGTTGGCGCCAAGATGACGTAGCTTGAGCTACTTAGACGCGCCCACCCGCGCTGACGTCAGTTCTGTACACGACTTTCCGCGCCAAGAACGCAGAGCCACGCAAGAAACTGACCACTGGTGCCATGAAACTAGGGCCCTGAAAGGGATGACCTTAACCCTAGAAATCAGTTCGCAAAACAGGGAGGATGGGTGGGGCGGTAAGGAATCTATGTCAATGTCAGATATTCTTATAGAGCGCACAATTCACCGGGAGGTCTCAAGGCACTAGCAGCAAAATGACAGTAAAACAGACAGTAGCCTGATACCTAAAGCGAAAACTTATTGGGGAAAAAAGCCAGGTTTTCAGCTTTCTACGAAAGCATTTATGATCAGCTATGGATGAAAGGTCTGATGGTAGTTTGTTCCAAAGCATAGGGGCAAGGTAAGAAAATGAACGGCCACCATTATGGGAGGTTCGAATACGTGGCTGAACAAGATGTGATTTAGTATCAAACCTTAAGGATCTTCAAGGTACATACCATTGCAGTTTTTTTGTTAGGTAGCCTGGGCCGGTATCATACATTGTCTTGTGTGTAAGACTTAAGATTTTAAAATGGCCTCTTTGACGCCCCGGGAGCCAGTGAAGGGTATTAAGAATTGGGGCGGAAGGAGATCTGGGGGAAAGATTAAGAATGAGTCTGGCTGTGGTATTTTGAAGAATCTGGAGCTTGGAAAGCAGGTCCGCTTTGAGTGCCGTAAACAAAGCGTTGCCATAATCAAGACGGCTAATAACAAGACCCTGCACCAAAGGTTTCCTCGCTTCAATGGGTAGCCACTTAAAAATGTTATGGAGATTACGCATAATCCCATAGCAGACGCCTAAGACCTGGTTAACGTGGGTTTTCATGGACAAAGAATTGTCGATGGTAATGCCTAGGTTACGTACTGCTAACTTGGGAGAGGGACACGTACCTAACTCCGGGGTCCACCAATCTTGCACCCAGAATTGCTCAGCTCTTCCAAATAGAATAATCTCAGTCTTCCTGCCATTTAGTTGTAGCTTATTTAAACTTATCCAGTCATTAATTTGGACTATGCAGCTCTTAAAGCAGGATTGTGTGCCAACAAAATCAGAGCCACAAGTAACAAGCAGTTGGGTATCGTTGGCATAAGACAGTCTCAAAGCCGTACGATCTGATGATACCCGCTAGAGGTGTTAGATATAGATTAAACAACATGGGGCGGAGAATAGATCCCTGAGGGACCCCAACTGTTACTGGGTTACTACGTGAGACCATTGCGTCTATGTGAACAGTGGTGGATCGGTCAGCCAAATAATTCTCAAACTAGTCTAATGCCTTCCCTCTGATACCCACCTTCCACAGTCGATGTTTCCAGAATTGCTGATTCTCTTTTTTCCAGAGTGAGCCTGATGATATCCATAATCTCAACAACTGCAGTCTCTGTACTGTGGGCAGCCCGGAAGCCTGATTGCGAGGGATCAAGTAGGCAGTGGTTCTCTAGATGGACAGTGAGGCGCTTATTAACTAGGTGCTCCAGTACCTTCCCAAAATAAGGTAGCAATGAAATGGGACGGTAATTTACTGCTAAATTGGGATCAGCCGAAGGTTTTTTAAAGAATTGGCTTGACCTGAGCATGTTTCCACCTAGTCAGAACATTGGCTTGCTCTAGTGACATATTAAAAATAACAGTTAATACATTCGCAAATAGGGGCATAATCTTAGTACAAGATCGGGGAGGAAAAGGGTCAGCTGGGGAACCTGATTTAATCTTGGTTAAACCTTCCACTACTTCAGTGACGGTTATGGGTTCAAATTCCATTAACAGGGGGACATCATTTATTTCCAGCAGAGGAGGTGCCTTGGTCATATTACTAGTTGGGTAGTTAAAGTCTCTGTCCTAGTGAGGAAAAGAGGCATAGATGGTTTTAATTTTATTATCAAAGAAGGAAGAGACAGAATCAACCCACTCTTGAGTAGCAGAGAAAGAGGACTGCTCAACCCGAGGGGGAAGTAAACTCTTAATATTTTGTAAAGTTCTTTACTCAAGTGTGCGGCATTATTTATACACTGGGTTAAATAGGTCTTTTTAGTTGATTTGATGTTTTTTATACAATTCAAATGACACTACCTGTAGTGCTTACGATCTTCGTCAGTTTTGATTTTCCTCCACTGGCGTTCAGACGATCTGCTTATTTGTTTATCAATTTCTAGTGCCGCTGTAAACCAAAGTGAAGCTTTACTTTTTACTTGAACCTTGGACAAAGTGACAACTTTATCCAGACCAGATATAATGGCGGTTTCTAGAATGCTAGCAGCCTGTTCCACAGTATCTGTTTGATATAACTGCGGGAATTCGAAATGGGTTAAAAAAGCGTCAGAAGTTAATTTACGCCAGGGCCAAATCAGAGTAATTCTATTCGGCCCAAGTTTCCTATGTGTGCTTGTGGGCACACCAAATTTTAAAATAAAGTGGTCAGTCTATAGTACTGGACAGGGAGGTTCAATAGTCCGTTTGAGAGAGTTTGTGAAAATTAGGACCAACGTATGTCCAGCTAAATGCGTTTGGCCAACTACCGTCTGTGTCAACCCTAGTGTGTTCATAGCCCCAATTAAGTGTCAGGAATCACTGTCCAGCAATAGCTCAGCATTGTAATTAAAATCTCCGATTCAAATAAAGTTGGCTGTGGCTAATACAGAAGACACTATTGCTTCCAGCAAATGGTTAACAAAACGCGTTTTTGGTCCTGGAGGTCTGTAGACTAGAGCTCCACTCCAGGTTTCCGAATCAGGGATAACTATGTTAAAAATCAATATCTCTAGCATCGTAGTAGTGAAAGACTAATACATTAATCTTAGAGGGGGCCTTAGTAGCAACTGTGATGCCTCCTCCTCTACCCACTTCTCTATCTAATCTTGTTAGATGATACTGAAGGGGGAAAGCTATTGTTACATCGGATGAAGCCTGGCTGTGGAGCCAGGTCTCCGTTATGAAACAAATATCGGGTTTTTCAGCCTCCAAAAGGCTCCAAAGTTCGAGAGCATGCTTAGGTATAGACCTAGCATTGAGGTATAAAGCCAAAAGAGGTTTAAGAACTACTTTTATATCCGTAGCACAGGTGTCAGCTGTGTCATGCGTTGGTGCAGTTATCTCTTTGCTATTGTGTGTGGGGAGCTGATAATTGCTAAGAGACTGGATCATACTGGAGGACTTTCCATGATTATGTAAACTCAGGGGGTTAAAAGATCGCAACTCCTCACTAGAGTAGCGCAACATGATATTAAGATAAGCGTACCGAGAAATATAGTGTATATTAAGCAGAGGTCCTGGCGGCTGACAGCGGTCAGGTGCGGACGGGCGCAGACGGGCTTGCCTTTGGCACGCATCCGTGCCCTGATCAGTGTTAAATTGGAGAAGTAGGTGGGGACAACTACTAAAACGCTGACCTGCCAGAAGTGTGCCGCTAGCAATTAAAATACAAAGGTAATGAGCCTTGTGTCCCTCCGCTCAATCGGCACAAGCTGTGGCGGAACGGTGACAGGCTGATCAGGTAGGATGCAAGCTCACGAATCAAGTGCAAGCAATAGCAGTGCAAACAAGTAAGATTTTAAAGTTTAAAACACAAACAGATTATTCCACATTTTAAAGTTCAGGGCATAAGCATTAACGCTAGCAGCAGCAAGTCGCTGGCCGTAGGACTGACTTTTCGCTGCCACTACTAATGTTTCTTACAGATATATCGTTACCGAAGGTAAGTAACTTGTTCATCTGAAAGAAACACGAAGTGATAGATTCCTTACATTAGAATACATACCCCAGAAATACCAACCCCAGTGGTGGGTCTGCGAACCAGGATCACACCAGAAAGTCCTATAGAAGAGAACGGCCAAAGAAGCAGTCTCTCCGGACTTGGCTTTCCAGGCAGTAAGGCTTGGTAAACGTGTGCAGCGAGGCCCACGTAGCTGCCTGACAGATGTCAAGCAAGGGAACTCCCAAAGCAGTAGTGGCTGCCGTCGCCCTGGTAGAATGGACGCGCAGCCCCACCGGAGGCTCCTTTTTAGCCAAAGAACAACAAGCATTTATGCACAGAATGACCCATCGAGAGACGGTCCGCTTGTGCACGGCCCGACCTTTCTTGGCACTCACGTAGCCAACAGAGAGCTGGTCATCCACCCTGAACTGTAGTGTGCGGTTTAGGTAGAATGAGAGCGCACGTTTTGGGTCCAGACAGTGGAGCCTCTCTTCCTCTTTTGAGGGATAGCGGATGGACAGACGAGAAAAGGAGGTTTAGAAGAAAGAGCCTGGAGCTCACTCACTCTTCTGGCAGAGGTGATGGCCACCAGAAAAGCTGTCTTTAAAGAGAGAAGACGAAGAGGACAGTTGTGAAGTGGCTCAAAGGGAGCACACATCAGATATGTCAGAACCAGGTTCAAGTCCCCCTGAGGCATTATGAAAGGAACAGGAGGGAAAAGATGAGTAATGCCTTTTAAGAATCGATTTACAACAGGGGACTTGAAAAGGGAATGCTGATCTGGAAGCCGTAAAAAAGCTGAAATGGCTGAGAGATAGCCCTTGATAATGCCCAGAGCAGAGACCTGCTGGGCCAAAGAAAGAAGGAATAGAAGGACCTCTAAAATAGGGGGAGAAAGGGGATCCACTGCCTTTGCTGTGCACCATGCCACAAACTTATTCCACCTGCAGGCGTATACAGTCTTAGTGGAGGGGCGCCTGGCTGCCAAGATTACATCACAAACTTCGGGAGGCAGGTCAAAAGACATCAACTACCGTCGCTCAATCTCCACGCAAGGAGGTGGGGGCTGGACAGGTTCGGGTGGAAGACCGTCCCCTGTTGCTGCGACAGAAGATCCTCCCGAAGAGGCAGTCGGATCGGGGGATCAAAAGCCATGCTGAGTAGCTCGGGATACCAAACACTTCGAGCCCAGTTAGGAGCCACAGGAATGACTTTGGGCCCGGTCGCGCTTGATCTTCTTCAGCACTCTGGGTAGAAGTGGTATAGGCGGAAAGGCGTATAGTAGACCGCAACTCCACTCGCGTCAAAAAGCGTCACCTAGCAAGTGCCGCCTTGGAAATTCCAACGTGCAGAACTGATGACATTGCGAGTTCTCTTCGGTGGCGAATAGATCTAACCAAGGCTCTCCCAACTGCTGAAAGAGACCTTGCGCCACGTCCGAGTGCAGACGCCATTCGTGATCCATCATGCACCGGCTGCTGAGTTCGTCCGCCCTGGTGTTCAGAGAACCGGATAGGTGTTGAACCACCAGGAAAATGCCCTGATGTTCCAGCCATGTCCAGAGACACTGAGCCTCCTGACATAGGGTCCACGACCCCTCCCCGTCCTGTTTGTTGCAGTACCACATGGCGGTGGTGTTGTCCGTGAACATCTGCACTACTCTCCCCTTGACAGAGTGAAGGAATGCTTTCACTGCAAGTCGGATCGCCGTAGCTCCAGAAGGTCGATATGCAGCCGGGAATCTGCCGGAGACCAGAGTCCTCTGATCTTTGCCTCTCCCATGTGACCGCCCCATCCCAGAAGGGACGCGTCCGTCAGCACTGTATGTTCCGGTTGGGGAAGGGAGAGGGAACTACCATTGACCCAATCGCGATTCGTGAGCCACCACTGCAATTGTTGTGCAGTGCCCTCCGAGATCTGGACGTGATCGGACAGGTTGCCATGATGCTGTGCCCACTGGAACTTCAGGTCCCACTGCAGAGCCCGCATATGCCATCTGGCATGATCCACCAACAGGATGCAGGAGGCCATCAGGCCCAGTAGCCAGAGGGTCATCCTGACTGAAACCCGAGATAAAGGCTGAAAGATCGGAATCATAGTCTGAATATCCCAGACTCGCTGCTCGAGAGGATAAACCCGAAAGTGCGCCAAATCCAGAACTGCTCTGATGAAGAGGAGCTTCTGAGAGGGAACCAGGTGCGACTTCGGCACGTTGATGGAGAACCCCAGCAAATGCAGAAGGTCAGCCGTAGCCTGGAGGTGGGAGACGACTGCCTGGGGCGAGCCCGCCTTCAACAACTAGTCGTCGAGATAGGGGAAGACTGGGACCCCTGATCTGCACATATGAGCTGCGACCACCGCCATCACTTTCGTGAACACCCGAGGGGCGCTGGTAAGGCCAAAAGGGAGCATGGTGAACAGAAAGTGCTTGTGGCCTACCGTGAACCGCAGGTGACGCCAGTGGGCCGGCAGGACGGGAATATGAAAGTAAGCGTCCTGCAAGTCCAACGTTACCATCCAATCTTGCAGGTCTAGGGCAGACAAGACCTGAGCAAGTGTGAGCATCTTGAACTTCTCCTTCTGGAGGAAGCGATTGACGTTCCGAATGTCTAAGATAGGACGCAGACCCTTATCCTTCTTGGGGACCAGAAAGTATTGGGAATAACCACAATCTACTTCTGGCCCAGGAACGCGCTCGATTGTCCCTTGGCCAAGAGGGCCGTGACTTCCTGCTGAAGAAGCGCAAGATGGGCCCCCCCAACATGCGGTGGTATTGAGGTGGCATGGCTGGAGGGGGAGTCTTGAAGGGGAGGGAGTAGCCCCTTCGGACAATTTGCAACACCCACTTGTCCGATGTTATATTCCGCCAGTGGGGGGAGATGATGGCGAATTCTGCCGCCCACTGGCGTTTGATGGACCTGAAAGGTCGAACTAGGAAGGCTTTGCAGTGGATGCTGTGGGGGTGGAGGTGGACTGACCCGCCAGCTGGCCCCCAGAACCGTCTCGACGGTTCCCACGTCCGCGGCCGCTCTGAGAATGTTGTTGCGCAGGCCTGTGTCTCTGGAACGAACGTGCTGGGGCACCCCTTGCGTGGCCACGAAAGGAGCGAAAAGCGGAAGGCGGAGGAGGGCGAGTAACCGACAGGCCCAAGGACTTGGCCGTAACCCGTGAATCCTTAAACCGCTCCAACGTGCTATCCGTCTTATTGCCAAAAAGGCGAATGCCATCAAAGGGCATGTCCATCAAGGTGTTCTGGACATCCCCAGAGAAGCCAGTTGTTCTCAGCCAGGCGTGGCGCGAAGCGCCACCGTCGTCGAAATCGCCCTGCCCAGCGAGTCGGCGATATCAAGCCCACAACGAATGGTGAACTTTGCTGCGTCTCTACCAGCTGCTATAGCTGCTATAGCTTGGGAGAGTACTGTCCGTGCCTCTTCCGGACAGTTGGCAGCACCTGCGCCACCGTATCCCACAGAGAGTGGGAATAACGGCCCAAGAGGCATGCGGTGTTCACCGACCGCAGTCCTAAGCTGGCAGATGAAAACAGCTTCTTACCAAGCTGTTCCAGCTTCTTGGATTCCCTATCCGGATACCGATTAGTATCCACTCGCCCCAGACTGCCGGAGGCCTCCCCCCCCCCCCCGAGGACAGCACTTTCCTTAATGCATGGGGCTTAACCAACATAGTGGGACATTACCCATGTGGGAACTGCTGTATCTGCTATATCGGGATGACTAGCAGAAAAATCAAGACCAGAATTGGCGAACACCGCAGTAATATACGCTGCAAGAGAAACATAACAAGGATGACGGATCACCTCATCCAAAGAGGACGCACGCCGAATGATCTCAAATGGACCGTGATCCAACAAATTAAGAGCAACAACATGACAGATGACAACGTCCTACTCCAGAAAGAACAACGCTGGATTTATCGCCTATCCACACACCTAATAGGACTCAACGACAATATCCAGTGGAACGCCCTCAGCAGGCGCTGACAACGTGCCACACCCCAGCCATAGGACTATGGCACAATCTGAAAACTTCCAACCATACAGGCTGCCACAATAAGTGCAATTTGGCCCCTTTCATAAATGCCCATATATACCCACAACATGGTGTCTTAATCACCGCATCTCTGGGACTCACTAGCTACATCCTCAACGGTGACACCCGTATAGGATCTACCAGCCTGGTAACCAACGGTTCCACCACCACAACAGTTTACCAGATACCACCCGTCTGGTCTTGACAAACTAAAAAGGCTTGGAACACTATTTCCCAAGCCCCTACATGCATGTCATTAACATACTTCTAGGATAGAACCTAGTATACCAGTAAGAGCGGACTGAATTGTGTGGCGATTCCTGCGCTAAACTTGTTAAAAAACGATGCTCTCATTTTTACTTGACCATAAGGCCTGCACATACTTATTTATTACCCCTACTTGTGGATACATCACCGATTCCCACACATACTAACAGACTGACAATCACCAAGTCTTTTTTCTATGTTCATTTAGTCACACAACCCCGTTGACAAAAATTCCAACAGACATACTGGCATTACCAACAAGCTATGAGCGTTTGAGTACACATAATAACCGTACTGACACGTAACACAATTCAATACATCTTTATTGATATGGAGTGCATAACACGCTATGGTTAGTGCGACTAGCCTTTCAGTTTTCCTCCCAAGAGGGCGCTACTCCAGTCAAAAGTATTTTATTCGACAGCCAAGAGCAATAAAAGCATACAATATTATAAAAATACACATTCCATCAAAATAAATTATGTAATAAAATCATCCCGCATTGCTATTACAGTAATCGTGTTAAAAAACCTTTAAAAGCTATATCATATAAAGTGCAGCTGTGCTAAAATAGTAAGCCAAGTCCATAGGTAATATCACATTTAAAAATGCAAAGCATTGTTTAAGAAAACATCTTTAAACCAACTAACACAAGATTGCTATTGCAACGATAGTCTAGTCCAATGTCTAATGGCTTGACTAAAAAACTTGCAACCCCAAAACAAACCATAGGTGAGGCTAGCATTTGTAGATAGAGCAGGGCTGGCCTCACTTGGACAAACTGACAATCTTTAAGTAAAGGAAGAATGTGCTGCCTGCGCAAGGAATCCGAATAGGCAGAGAAGAACATTAGGTGCAGGGTATCCTGTTACGAGAAGTTATCACAGGGGCAGGGTTTTAGTGATTCCGGTTTTGAATATCCTCTCGAAAATGCCAGCAACCAGGGAACCATATTCAGACGAAATCTCGTCAAGACAAAACGATGGTATGGTTTGTTGACATAAGATAAATATGGTTGCAGCTGTGGACCTAAGCTCAATGTAACAAACCTTCTCACCAAGGGTTTAGCTAATTCAGCTTCCTCCCTGAGACCTTGCCACCTGTCCATGAACTTCTGTTTAAAATCTCTGATGGCGGTCTTGCCCAAAGGCCTCGGGGTCAAAAACAATTCTGGACAACCAAGACATCTTGTCTGTTCCTTTAGGTATTTCGGCCAAGGGATGTGTAGGGCCCCCTCTAGCGCAATGCAATCCGAGATTATGAGTTGGTTTAAATTTGGGGAAGGTTGAGCCCAGATTCTGAGCCAACGTAACAACGGGGAACCGCAATCTGGTATGAGATATAGCCCACCCCCAATTCTTCATGACCGACGACGGGGGTAGCAACAAGGACCCCAAGAAGTTTGCGCATAAAGTTATTCTTCGCCACTTGTATTCCCTTCACATCCTTGTAGCCCCAAATATCACACCCATACATAGCCATAGGAATACATTTAGCGTTTTAGACCTTCAATAGTGCAAAGAGGGGCTTTGACCCTAGTCTCTTTGCTAAGTCCAGAGAGGCCCCTGCAGCTCTGGCTAGGACATTCTTTTTAAGTGTTCGCTGAGTACACCATGCACCTTGGTCATCAAAAAGTACCACTAGGTATGGGAACGTAGATACCTTAGTTAACTCATCCCCATTACAGTAAAATTTGGCCTTGGCTACCTTTCGAGAGCCTATAGTCATGGCATGAGATTTCTTAAAATTTGTGATGAAGTCTAATGAATTCATAAAATCTATAAAACAGTTTAAAAGTTGTTGCAGGCCCCTTGCAGTTCTAGACAATAAAACTGCATCGTCGGCATACAGGAATGCGGGGATCATTTTGGTGCCGGCCCTAGGTATGTCCTTGCAGCATGATATTAAAGTGTCCCCCAATTTGTTGATATACAGCGTAAATAGCAGGGGAGCCAAAATGCACCCCCTTCCTACTGCCCAGGAGTCTGTCAGACTGCCGTCTTCATTAAACCGTACCACGGCCGTGGTGTTAGCATGAGCAGTATGCAGAAAGCAGTTCTGCATCTAGCCCTATATCATGAAGGATCAACCACAGCTTAGACCTATTAACAAGGTCAAAGGCTGAGGTTAGATCCATGAAGGCCAGATGCAGGACCCCTCCCTTGGTAACGGTATACTTCCCGATCACCAAATGGAGGTTCAGGCATTGATCTAGTGTCCCTTTCCCCTGCCTGAATCCATATTGGAGATCGGAAATGATATTGGCATGATCAAGCCAGGCTGTGAGCGAAATTGGTCTATAACATGCCGGGTCATCCCGGAGACCCTTTTTAAAAATGGGGACAATGACTGCCGTTGCCCATGACGAGGGGAAGTCATAAGCACATGCAGCATTAAAAACATGTGTTAAAATCTTGGCCCAGACTTTAGGGTCAGCCTTATAGAGATCCGCTGGTACCCCATCAGGGCCAGGAGCCTTTCCGCCTGATGCTGAAATAGCTTTATAGACCTCATCTGTTCTGAAATGGAGAGGGGAGCAAACTAGTCCCGGAACTGTATGTCCCACGGCTTCTGCTAAATTGGTATTACTATAAATATTGCCAAAGTGCTGGACCCATTTCTCTGCAGGTATTATACAATCCCTGCTACAGTTTGACACATCAGAAAAAAGTTAACTACAGACCAAAATCTAGAGCTATCAGTCAGGACGCTAACTTGACCAATCTCCTCCCAGGCATGCTCTCTTAATTGTTTTTTCCTCTTATGAACTGCTAATTTGTTCTCCTTCCTGCAGCTCCTAGTTAATACCTCAACCTTCGTGCTTGGTCTTTGGTACGGATATTTATATTAGTAATTTGGTTCGCAGCCCCCCCTTTTAAGGCAGAAGAGAGGAGGAGAACCAGTGTTAAAGGGTTGTGGTCACTAAAACAGTTACAGACAACATTAAAATTCTGTACAGCCGGTATTAATAAAGCAGATAAAAAAATATAATCAATTGTACTTGAGCTACCGTTACCTACGTAGGTAGGGACCCAGACAGAAATGTCTGATTGCTGTAAACAATGCAGATTGTAAGCAGAGAGCAAACCTTCTAAGAAAATGACTGATGGTGTGTGCTCAAAGTGGTTTGACACCTGCAAATCGTCTTCCTCCTCCAACATTGAGGGACAGTTAAGACAGCATTTTCGAATGTTAAAATCCCCCAGAATTAGCGTGTCATAGTAAACTTGACTTCCTTCCTCATAATTTTTCACTAAATCTTCTAAGGCCAGAAGGTGTTCGGTCTCATGAATCCTGGAGAAAGAATTATAAAAATTCACCACTAACAAGGTGGTAAGGTTCTTTTCTGACAGTTCCACTGCTAACACATGGGGTGATGGAGAATCAATCAATTTGGCTCGATAACAAAGTTTTAGACTGAACATTAAAAGACACCCCCCCCCCCTTAGCTCTGCTCATGTCAGACAGGATTGAGTGTTTGCAAAACGAGGTAAAGCCATCAAGATAAAAACAATCATTGGTCTCCCAGGTCTCTTGTAAAGCAATAATATGGTGTTTGGCAAGAAAGCTTACCCAAGAATATCACCCTTCTTTGACCTAAGCCCAGCTATATTCCAGGACAATACCTTTGTTGAAACATCATTGGAAATAATTGGAATAGGGGTAGAGTTAGGGGGAGAGTTAGGGGGATTATCCAAGAAGTGTTGGGATGTGGGGACAGCTATTATTGGTTCAATATGAGCTTTCGGTAGAGACTTCTTAACCTGTGTTGTCCCTGCTACCGTTACCAGTCAATCATTTGCATCAAGTCCCTGGGGGTTAGCTAATGGTAGATATCGATTTGTTAATGGTAGTGTAGTGTTCGAACTTCTATCTTGGGGATGTGTAACCAACTTAAACGGCATCTGCCAGCCATTCGTCTGCCAATCGCGGTTTTCTAGGGAATGTTTAAAGGGATAAAAAGTTTGAAGTGAGACTATTCTAATTTTAGATTTGGTACCATTCTTATGTTGACAGTCTACTAATGCTTTGGCTTGCATGGGGTGCCTGAAATTGACAATTATGCAATCCCCTCAGTGTTTTTCGTAGTCACGTGACCAATCCAACCCACCCTTCTGGCCATAATAATGTCAGGAGAAATATTTAAGACATTAGACACATTATTGTTACACCAATGAGTGGTCTTGTGTATGAGATCCAATGAGGTTTCCTTGGTTACAGATGTAAGTGGAGGAGCCCCCAAAAGCACAGCTACTAAGGGCGCTGATTGGTGTGAGAGATCAAGTATACATTTGTTTGCAGTCGTTACCAGTTTGTGGTGAACTAAGGTATGTGTAGATAGCGGGTCTTCATTAACAATTTCCTGCACTTCCTGATGGGACTACCTTGGATGCGGGGACCACCCCCCCCTGGAATGTAGCCAGTAATGGTATTACTAGGATAAGACATACCCACTTGGACTTAAGTACTGATTGCCCAATGTACTTGGGAGCTGCCAACCTGGGGTATATGAGCCGAACCAGTAGGAACTGGACAGGCGCCCCTAAACTCCCCCCCCCCCCCCTTCCCCCGGCAGATATGCCATGCCCAGAAAAACAGTTATTGCGTATGGAAACAAAAGAATCAAATGTTGACTTAATTCTTTCTAACTTGGAAATTACAGGTACTAACAAGGTTTTAGTCAGTCTCTAGCCGTGCAAAAAAGGCTGTCCAACAGCAGTTCCAATTTTAATTCAGCCGGTGGCAGTTTTTGTCCGCGGAGACTTTCTCAAAGCTTTGCTTCCGCCAGTTCGTTTTCTCTTGGTCGGGGGGCAATCCAGATCATCACCTGCTGTTAGGGTGGCTACGGATCTACCAGTAGGAGAGTCCCGGTTGCTCATTTGGCCTTCATACAATATGATTGGGGGTGTGGTAGAACATATTTCTTCTGTTGGGACACTGTTTTCCTCCCGAATAAAACCGCGCCCAGCATTACCCAGTGCTATTTTCTCAGTCTCCAGGGAAAGTCTTTTCTCAGTTAGGGCTATCTCCTTTGTTACGGCATTAGCCGCCCTAGTTAAGAAGGAGTATATCGTCCCGACTGGGCCTACAGCATTTGTTCCTGAGGGTCCCCCAACAGTAAATTTCCTTTTACCCATTACCAGCTAGTCAGAAATCACTTTGACTTAATATAGCCCACAGTACCAAGTCTGAACACTTCCGCTTCAGGATAGAGACAACAGGAGGCACTTCTTAAACTTAGAGCCTGGGGGCTACAAAACGCTAAAAGTTAGGTAGTTGAATTATAACTAAATGGAACACAGCCACCACAGAAAGTAAAGGTCATGTGAGTACCTTGCGGGCTTTAGTTCACTAAGCCGTGTTCTGGAGAGACAATGTCCTGGCCACAAGGATCAAGAGATCTGCCCCAGCCCAACCTCTCCCAGCTGCAGACGGGCCCGCCCTTGGCACGGGCTTTGCCAGGCCGTGCCCGTGCGCGTCTCGCGAAGCGGGGACCGTGAGCTGGTTAAATGCGCCTCCGAGCGCAATGCAGTGACGGCGGCGCCTCCTGGCACAGAAAGACAGCAGGGCAGTCTGGGGGCTGTAGTCCTCCCGTGAAGCAAGGTGCCTGGTGTACGGTTCTCACGCACTTGCGACCGGAATGACCGGCAAGATGGGCGTGATGTGAAACACCTGGTGAACACTAACCGTACTTAAACCGCTCCCCGGCTACCCGTCCACCTCAACGGAATCTCGGTAGCAGGCCAGAGTAGATATGGAGAGCAGACCAGAGATCTTGATGAAGTAAGTGGGGCTCCTTTTGTGGGGGGGGTTCGTTTCCCAGCTGATGGACACCAGTCCACACCCTGCCAGGGAACTACGCTGCAAACCTTTCTCGTTTCTTTCTTTCCTCTCACACAAAGTGTGTGACTACAGGTCGGGCCCCTCACGGGATTCATGGAGCTCACCCTTAAAATATCAGTGTAAGCGTATATTCTTTCTCCACAGCACGTTCCACTCATTTTTTGAGTAGATTGTAGACCTGTCGCATCTTACTTAGGGCACAATAGCACATATATACAGACGTTGATGAATAGGCACTGCCTCACGAGCATCACAATCTGTTTCACTACCGCTCATTATCCCGCATAGTGTACGGACACAAACATTCATTCAGTCACGTTTCTATGCGGAATAGAGAAGCTATTACCTTTAAATGTTTATGTCTGTGTGTTTTTGTTTGTTTTTCTTTTTTCCTAACAGGATTTGAGCAACCAGAGGAATACCCTTTCTACCAATCAACGCACCTTAGAGTGTGCGACACATATTGGCCTAATGAACACAATTTGACCATCACTTATCTATGCACATAGGTCCAGGCGAAAGCCAGCATAGTTTGCGGTCTGGCTGAAACATGTAAACCTGATCTCACAGGATACTGGAGACATAATTTACCTCCATACATATCCGTATCTGTTTTTTAGTACTGCCAAGGGCCCATCATTAAACTCCTCTATTTTCACGGGACCCATTGGACAGTTTTTAACTTACACTCATCCACTTCACTGCGCACTCACGGTACAAAACCTGATTCACTGTAATCAGGCGTTGAAGCATACCCGAGGTGCACTCGGCAACTTGGGTGGGACTCGATGATGAAGCATGCTACCAACTAGGTTGTTGGGTGAGGGTCTTCATTAAAAACAAAGTGTTTTTGCTCACAGACATGGACACCTAGCTTCCATCTGTTAAGCTAGTTCTCATTGTTATTTACGTATTGCATCCATAATTACCAGGTCACGATGATTTATATATAAAAAAACACACATCTGGGAGTGTTCAAATATCATCTGACTATGCTGTAGATCTTGCTATCACGATCTTTATTGTATGCATCTATGGAGTCACAATAGTATCCTGTGTATGTATAGATGTACTAGGAGACATACCTTCATGTAAGTATTGATATCATGATAGCACTAACGGACAAAACTTATTATAGCGTCATGTTGTGAATGTGCTCTCTCATCACTATTCATAATACATGAATGTTATGGTTATGTGACTCCTAGGAACAGAGGACCACCTTGTATTCTCAGTGAGTGTGCTACAGGGAACACAAAGGTATGTCATCATTAAGACATTAAGAGGGTGCAGATCTAATGGGACCAAGGACTCTGTCACTTTTGGGCACCAGAAAGTAGCGGGAACAACCACAACAACCTACTTCTGGTGCAGGCACCCGCTCAATAGCCCAGTTGGTCCACTTCCTGCAGCAAAACAGAGATGGTCCTTCATCAGTCGCTGTGGGATTTGTGTTGATGTGGAAAGGAAGGGCTAGGCATAGCCCATCCAAACACCAAACAAGCTTCAGGACTCACTTGTCCGATGCTTTGGCCTGCCAACCCTGCAAGCATTGTCGAATCCTGCCTTCCACCAGGTGGCTGTGCTCTGCTAAGGGCACGCTAAAGAGGTTTGGAAGGTGTGGCTGTGGGGGAGGAGGGGGAAAAGAATCATGGACTCGACAGCTTGTTGACCTCGACTGCAGGGGTGGTGGCCACCCAGCCCTTAACAGCAAAACTGCTGGGCACCTTCTAGTGGTAGGATAGGCTGGTGGTATGGGGAGCCTCTGCCAAAGCCGTGAAATGAGCAGTATGGCTGATACAATTGGTGAGGTGTGGTAGAAAATACCAAGGAGTGTGCTGTGACCCGGCTCTCCTTGAACCACTTGAGAGCAGAGTCTGCCTTGTCTCCAAACAGGCGAGTTCATATGAGGGACAACTGAAACACTTCTGAAAAAAAAACAAAAACAAAAAACAAAAAAAAAAACAGTGGATCGCCGCTAAGCTTGGGGGCAACACTGGTGCTAATGACTGGTCTGATTAAATCTGTGGTGTTAAAGCCACAATTAATTGTGAACTTGTGAGCATCCGGACTGTCCTGTATGGCCTTGGCAAGGATAGGACGAAGATCTATAGGAGCCCCTGGGAAGACATGAGCTACAGAGTTCAATAGGGCGTGAGAATAGTGCCCCAGCAGGCAACTGACCTTCACTGATCGAAGAGCCAAGCTGGTGGGTAAAAAGACTCCTCTACCAAACAGCTCAACGTCTCCATCCGTTTTGACTCTTGACCGGGGGGTGGTGGGGGGCAGGGGATTAGTCTTACCTGCAGACAGCTGCACCACCAAGCCTTCAGGACAGGAGTGCACAAGATAAAAACGCTGGGTTGACTGGGTCCGGGCAGTGGCATGTGACCAGGCGAAGGGGTAGGCAGAGCAAGGTTTGACACATGCCCCCAAAAAAGTATCTATGAGGGTCTTCTTAAGAGGCAAGAGGGGCTCAACTGCTAAAGGACTTCTGTGAGATCACTAGTGTTGACCCCCAAGGTAGGGAACTGTAGTTCAAGGGCTTCAGCTGAACTCTGCATTTTCATGGTGTAAGAGGCACTCTCCTCAGTAGGAGGACCAGGGGGTGAGAGGAGCCTTAACTCAGGGGAGGTATCAGGGCCACTAGCCTCCTGCAGGTCATCATACCAATTCTCCTTATGATAAAGTTGGACAATCTCATCACACGCATCGTAATCATTGTCCGGATCTGTGCTGAACAGGGAATTCAGAGTTCGCCTAATTTAAGGGAGGAAGTGGGTCTTGACGGCAGCCGAGCGTGGTAGTAGTCAAGCGGCGGGATTCGGCGACAGAGGAGACAATTAGGACCTAGTCTTCCGGCGTTGAAGTTGGCACTGCCATTGAAGTACCATGGAACCGGTAGGGATCATGACAGAGGCAAGACTGAAGGCAGCCCCATAGGGGGCTCAGAGGGCCCAGCTGGCACCAAAGGTGAACCTGCTGGTGGTAATACAGGTGGAGAACCTCTCGTCGCTGTGGGGCCCACAAGTGTGTCAGAGGGAGTTGGCAAGGAGCCAAAGAGTCTAGCATGGCCTTGCAGAACTCTTCGATCTGCTTAGGAGTAGCAGACAGCCTCTGGGAAGTATGGCACCAATCTCACACCTTCTCAGAGAAGTGTGAATGGAGGGAAGGGGCAGAGCCCTGCTTAGATTACCCTGTGTTTTTCCTCGACTTACCCAAAGACTTTAATCAAAACGAAGACCTACCCCTGAAAGATTCCTGCGACTTCTAGATCTCAAATGGGACCGGGACCAAACTTTTAACTTCAGGGGCTTAGCATTGTAGAGTTTCTCCTTGCGGTCTCATGTGGCCTTCGGGTTCATCGACATGCAGTCACTACAGGCTTTAGAGGGGTCGCTCAAGCCTAGACCCTACAGGCAAATCTGATGAGGATCCGTCAACAGACATTTGTTTGCAACAGTCTCCACATGCCTTAAAACCTGTTGTTTTGGGATCACTGACAATATCAACAATAATATTGTGTCAAAAATATCGTTAACAAAAATATTGTCTCCTTGTACTTATAGTACGAGTTACTTACCTTCGGTAACGATGTATCTGGTAGAGACGTCTAGCCGCAGAGTCCTTTAGCTATCCCCAGGCGTCAGACTGGATCCGGAATTCTTTTGCAGCAGCACCTCGGCGCGCCGATGGGATGGCGCCACACGACCCTGCCCCGACGTCGTCCATGTACGTGACGTCAGCTAGGTCATACGAGTCCCTCCCGGCGCACTGACGTCAGTTTTCTTTGGAGAAACATTTCCGCGACACAACGTGGAGCCGCCAACAAAAAACTGTGAAAGTATGGGAACAGCGTGCAAGGGATGAAAGTCCATGAATAAAGGAGGAGGATGGTGGAAAACACCATCGTAAAAGGCAGAATTAGACACTGCCTACATAAAGAGCCCCCCAAGCTAAGCGAAGACCCCTCCTGCAACCAGGGAAGAACATCTCAACAGACTAAACGAACAAGTTACTTACCTTCGGTAACGATGTATCTGTAAGAAACATTAGTTAGTTAGATTCCTCACCTTAGAATATCCCCAGGCGTCAGGCTGGATCCGGAAAGATTTTGTGTCAGCAATACCCCTTGCGCGTCGCTAGGCGTCGTATGCGGCTCCGCGTCAGTCGTCGGCGTCGTGTGCCGGAATGACGTCGGAGTACTTAGACGCCGCCCTCGCGCGCTGACGTCAGTTCTTGTACATAGCTTTCCGCACCAGGAACGCAGAGCCATGCAAGAGACCGACACTGGTGCCAAAAAGTCTAGGGTCCTGAAAAGGATAACCTTAACCCTAGATGTCGGTTCGCTGAACGGGGAGGATGGGTGGGTCGGTGAGAAATCTAACTAACTAATGTTTCTTACAGATACATCGTTACCGAAGGTAAGTAACTTGTTCATCTGAAAGAAACACGTTAGTTAGATTCCTCACCTTAGAATAGATACCCCAGCAATGCCAACCCCGGCGGTGGGTCTGCGAACCAAGATCACACCAGAAAGTCCTGGAGAACAGAACGGCCAAAGAAGCCGTCTCTCCAGACTTGGCTGTCCAGGCAATAATGCTTGGCAAACGTGTGCAGCGAAGCCCACGTTGCCGCCTGACCGATGTCCTGCAAGGGGACTTCTCGGGCCATGGCTGTAGTCGCCGCTGTGGCCCGAGTGGAATGGGCCCTCAGCCCTACAGGAGGGTCCTTTTTAGCCAAGGAGTAACAAGCTTTTATAAACAATACGACCCACCGCGAGATGGTTCGCTTGTGTACTGCCCGCCCCTTCTTAGCACCCACGTAGCCAACAAAGAGTTGGTCGTCCACCTGGAACGGTTTGGTGCGGTCCAAATAAAAGGAGAGCGCCCGTTTTGAGTCCAGACGGTGGAGCCTCTCTACCTCTTTCGAAAGATGCAGAGGCGGAAAGAAGGTGGGCAACGTGACAGACTGCCCGATGTGAAAGGCAGTCACCACTTTCGGAAGAAAGGAAGGACGAGTCCGGAGGACAACCTTGTCCGGATGGACAGAAAGAAAAGGAGGCTTAGAAGATAGAGCCTGGAGCTCACTCACCCGTCTAGCCGAGGTGATGGCTACCAGGAATGCAGTCTTAAGGCAGAAGACGAAGGGGACAATTATGAAGAGGCTCAAAGGGAGCGCACATCAGATATGTCAAGACCAGGTTCAAATCCCACTGAGGCATTACGAAGGGGACAGGAGGAAACATGTGAGTAATGCCATTGAAGAAACGAGAAACAGGGGATTTGAAAAGAGAAGGCTGATCAGGAAGCCGTAAGAAAGCAGAGATAGCAGAGAGATAACCTTTTAGGGTCCCCAGAGCAGAGCCCTGCTGGGCCATGGAAAGAAGAAAGAGGAGAACCTCAGAAAGAGGGGCGGATAGGGGATCCACAGCCTTTGCTGTGCACCATGCCACAAATTTGTTCCACCTGCAGGCGTATACCGTTTTTGTGGAGGGACGCCTGGCTGCCAGAATCACATCGCAGACTTCAGGAGGCAAGTCAAATGGCATCAACTGTCGCCGCTCAATCTCCACGCATGGAGGTGGAGACTGAACAGGTTCGGGTGGAGGACCGTCCACTGCTGCTGCGACAGAAGGTCCTCCTGAAGAGGCAGTTGGATCGGGGGATCGATTGACAGACTGAGTAGCTCGGGATACCAGTACCTTCGTGCCCAATCCGAAGCCACCAAGATGACTTGGGCCCGGTCGCGCCTGATCTTCTTCAGCACTCTGGGCAGAAGTGGTATAGGCGGAAAGGCGTACAACAGACCGCAACTCCACTCGCGACGAAAGGCGTCCCTGAGAGAGTGCTGTCTTGGAAACTCCAACGCGCAGAACTGCTGACATTGCGCGTTCTCTCCGGTGTGGAATAGATCTAACCAAGGCTCTCCCCACTGCCGAAAGAGGCCTTGCGCCATGTCCGAGTTTAGACGCCATTCGTGATCCATCATGCACCGGCGGCTGAGTTAGTCTGCTCTGGCGTTCAGAGAGCCCGCCAGATGTTGAACCACCAGGGTAATGCCCTGATGTTCCAGCCATGTCCAGATGCGCAAAGCCTCCTGACAAAGGGTACACAACCCCACCCCACCCTGTTTGTTGCAATACCACATGGCAGTGGTGTTGTCCGTGAACACCTGCACTACACTTCCCCGGACAACGGGAAGGAATGACTTCAGTGCAAGTCGGATCGCTCTCAGTTCCAAAAGGTTGATATGGAGCCGAGACTCCGCTGGAGACCAGAGTCCTCTGATCTCCGCCTCCCCCATGTGGCCCCCCCATCCCAGGAAGGATGCATCCGTCACTACTACGTGCTCCGGTTGGGGTAGGGAGAGGGATCTGCCGCTGACCCAATTGCGGTCCGTGAGCCACCACTGCAACTGCTTCGCAGTGCCCTCCGAGATCAAGACATGGTTGGACAGGTTGTCCCGATGCTGGGACCACTGAAACTTCAGGTCCCACTGCAGAGCGCGCATTCGCCACCTGGCGTGATGCACTAACAGGATGCAGGAGGCCATCAGACCCAGAAGCCGCAGCACCAACCTGACCGATACCCGGGATAGAGGCTGAAAGATGGGAATCAGAGCCTGAATATCCCGGACCCGCTGTTCCGGAGGATAAGCCCGGAACTGCGTCGAGTCCAGAACCGCTCCGATGAAGAGGAGCTTCTGGGAGGGACTCAGATGCGACTTCGGCATATTGATGGAGAACCTCAGCAAATGCAGGATGTCGGCCGTAGTCTGGAGGTGGGAGACGACTTGCTGGGGCGAGCCCGTCTTCAACAGCCAGTCGTCGAGATAGGGGATGACTGGAACCCCTGATCTGCGCAGATGAGCTGCGACCACCGCCATCACTTTCGTGAACACCCGAGGGGCACTGGTGAGGCCGAAGGGGAGCACAGTAAACTGAAAATGCTCCTGACCCACCGTGAACCGCAGGTAACGCCGGTGGGCCGGCAGGACGGGGAGTGAAAATAAGCGTCCTGCAAGTCCAACGCTACCATCAAGTCTCCTGGGTCCAGGGCAGCCAGAACCTGAGCTAAGGTGAGCATCTTGAACCTCTCCTTCCAGAGGAAGGCGTTGACGCTCCTGAGGTCCAAGATAGGGTGTAGGCCCCGTTTGCCCTTCTTGGGAACCAGAAAGTAGTGGGAATAACAACCACGCACTCGATGGCCTCTTTGGCCAAGAGGGCCGTAACTTC
Source organism: Triturus cristatus (assembly GCF_964204655.1). Classification (NCBI taxonomy): domain Eukaryota; kingdom Metazoa; phylum Chordata; class Amphibia; order Caudata; family Salamandridae; genus Triturus; species Triturus cristatus. The sequence continues at coordinate 326,955,833 of NC_140592.1, read as the reverse complement.
CTCCCGTAGAAGATTCAAGTAATCCCCCGACATGCGGTGGCACTGCGGTGGCATGGCTGGAGGGGTAGTCTCGAAGGGGAGGGAGTAGCCGCCTTCGGACGATTTGCAGCACCCACCTGTCCGAAGTGATGGAACCCCAGTGGAGCAGGTGATGGCGAACTCTGCCCCCCACTGGCGTGGAATGGGCCTGAAAGCACGGACTAGGAGGGCTTTGAGGCGGATGCTGCTGGGGTGGATGTGGATGGACCGGCACGTTATCCCCCTGTACCGCCTCGGCGGAATCCACGTCCGTGACCACGCGGAGGATGGTTCTGCGGCCTGTGGCTAGGCGGACGTGAGGGGCCGCCCCTTCCTTGGCCACGAAAGGGGCGAAAAGCGGAAGTTTGCGGGCGCGGGCCGGGAGACCCATAGACTTGGCCGTAGCCCTGGGGTCCTTAAAGCGCTCCAGCGCACTGTCCGCTTTGTCGCCAAAGAGGCGATCGCCATCAAAGGGCATGTCCATGAGAGTGCTCTGGACATCCCCAGAAAAAGACGTGGACCGCAACCAGGCGTGACGACGAAGCGCCACCGTGGACGACATTGCCCTGCCAAGCGAGTCCGTCGTGTCCAAACCGCATCGGATGGCATACCGCGCTGCGTCCCGCCCATCGGCAAGAGCCTGGGCGAGCCGTGTCCGGGCCTCCTCTGGACACAGGGGCAGCACGTCCTCCACCTTATCCCACAGAGAGTGGGAGTAACGGTCCAAGAGACAAGCAGAGTTAATAGACCGCAGCCCTAAACTAAGGGAGGAGAACAGCTTTTTGCCAAACTGCTCCAGCCTCTTGGATTCCCGATCTGGGGGAGCGGACGGGAAGGAGGTCTGGGAAGTAGAGGCCTGGATAACCAGGCTCTCAGGGGTGGGGTGTTGGGACAGAAAACTGGGGTTGCCCGGAGCAGGGCGGTGGCGTCTGGCCACGTTCCGATCCACAGGAGGTACTGTGGAGGGCTTGGACCAGGTGCCTTTGAGAACGTCAATCAGTGCCTCGCTAAATGGCAACAGATGCTCCAAGGAGCTTGCTGACGGTTGGAGCACTTCAGTGAAGAGCTTAGTCCTCACGGCCACAGTAGGGAGCTTCAGCCAGAGGGCTTCGGCCATCTTACGCAACACCATAAAAAAGGTAGCACCTTCCTCCGAAGCCACGGTCGGAGGAGAGATGAAGCCAGTGTCAGGGGAGGTATCAAGTTCACTGGCATCCCCCAGCTCATCTGCTCAGTCCCGTGATAACTGGCGCTGGTGGGCCAGAGGGTCCTCAGACCCCTCCCAGTCGCCACCGTCATCCGATTCCTGATAAACAGGGGGAATAACCGGAGGCCGGACGGAAGATGAAATGGTCATCCATCGGCATCGGATGCGGACCGGGGCTGAACCGGGGAACGGCATCGTCCGGAGACGGCGCCGGGGGTGGAACCGTCGTGAGGTCGACCAGCATCGACTGAGAGCCAGGCCTGGATCCCACGGGGACCTGCGGCGTCAGGACCGAAGTCGACGACGGCGCCGGAGCCACCGACAGGCGTCGACGGCGGAGCCAGGCCCCTCATGGCCGAGAGGAAGGCACTGATCTCCGCCGGAGTCGCGTCAGTCCCAGGGACCGGGGGGTATGGGGACGGACGCGGCTCCGGCGGAGCCGCGGGCGTGGTACCACCCGGACCCTCGACCGAGTCGCACGACCGGCGAGGGGAGTCCGAAGAGCGATGTAGTCTCTTGGACTTCTTACCATGCTTCGACTTACCCGAAGACTTGGAACCCGACGAGCGGTGATTGTGGCTGCGGCTCCTCGACCGGTCCTTCGACCTCCTCCTGGACCGGGACCGTGAACGGCGTGGAGCCGAGTGCCGAAGCTCGAGAAGCTTGCAGGACCGCTCCCGCCTAGCCTTCGAGGTCAAGGCCTGGCAGTCGAGGCACGACTCGGAATCGTGGTCGGCCCCGAGGCAGTAAAGGCAACCGGCGATGGTGGTCCGTTACCGACATCAGTCGGTGACAGGAGTCACAGGCTTTAAAACCAGGCATCCTACCGGCACCAGTTTGAGTCGACGAGTAGACAAAAGAGTCCAAAATGTTTTAGTCAAAAAGTGACTAAAGGGGTAAGCTCTTCCCAGATCGGCGCGGTCTGGCGCGGAAAAAAGAAGAACCGACGTCAGCGCATGAGGGCGGCGTCTAAGTACTCCGACGACGTCATTCCGGTGCACGATGCCGACGAAGGACGCAGAGCCGCAGACGACGCCTAGCGACGCGCAAGGGGTATTGCTGACGAAAAATCTTTCCGGATCCAGCCTGACGCCTGGGGATATTCTAAGGTGAGGAATCTAACTAACGTGTTTCTTTCAGGTTAGACTGATAGTGCCATGTAGAACTGTGCCGTCTAGTAATAACTGAACACAGACAGAACAACAGTTCACTGTAGGAAGGTAGGAAAAGGCTGGCCTTTACACTATAAGAACGGAGGCCGCAAACAGAGTAAACCGACCCTCAAATAGGAAGACCAACGAGGAGACCAGGATCCAGAGTTAGTAGAGAAGACGGAAGGAAGGGAAGGGAAGGTAACTGGAGAGGAAAACAAATCTCCTCGCGAATCAAAAAGGACCATATCATAGGAAAGAAGTCCCTCAGCAGAGGTTAACTGTATATGAAAAACACTTAGGGGAGTACAAGAATCCGAACCCCCTTGAGAGAGATAAACAATCGCAATGGACCGCACTCCGCTAGCCCCTCCTCCGGGTCGCCCCAGGGAATCTGGTACATGGAGTTCTTGAGTGGTTCACCCCAGTGGGTGCAAGTAAGTACTTGTTAAACTGATGATCTCTAGACCCGATACATGTCCCGGGTTTTAGAATATCACCCGAGACATGGCTCAGGTTTCGGGATAACTTCCCTCATCAGTAGAGAAAATAGTTAGGGGTGGAAGAGAGGGCCGCCAAGCAACCGTCAAAGGCCTCAGTGCCCGCACAGGCACGCAGGTGCGTCGTCCCCCTTGAGAGACAACCTAATGGCAACTGAAGAGGCCAGTGGAGAACACCCCTCGACAAGGTCCCAGCAGAACGGGGAGGCTGGGTGGGCGTTAAGGAATCTGTGGCTAGACAACGTCTCTTCCAGATACATTGTTACCGAAGGTAAGTAACTCGTACCATCTGATAGAGATATCTAGCCGCAGATTCCTCAACTTAGAATAGATACCACAGCCATACCCCAAAAGGGGGTAGGTCTGCAAGAGAACAACAGAAAGC